>NC_077234.1:127053996-127353996 GCF_027887165.1 Monodelphis domestica | reverse complement strand
AAGGCAAGGGCAAATGATCAAGGATATGAGACCTACCTCCTTTCCTGACTTCTGGACTGACAGTTTCCTTCTAGATAATGCATGGTGACAATTGTTGCCATCCCTACACGCTAAGATGAGTGTGACCATTGCCTGTTTGGCCCTCCTACAGAAGCCATAGGGAGAGTCCAACATCTTCTTTAATGCATTGTGTGGCCATCAAACTGTGCCCAGGACCAAACTTTCATCATATCCTTGATTAGGGACATAGGAAACCATGATTCCTGTTTATCTATGGTGTATAGGCAAATTCCAGGACTTGGGCCTGGGTGATTTGGCACTAGGAGTCCAAATCCTATATTTGGAGATACTTTCTATCATTAGAGAGAAGTATCATTTTGCTATTTATCCCTACAAACACGCATAATCTCAGGCCCAACCATATCTTTGCTGGACTTTTAGGAGAGATCTGGCATCTTTGCACAAAGGAGAGACACTCTTATCCCACTCCAGGGATTATCACCATTGCACTAAAAGGCTCATTGCAAAGCCCCAAACCCTGGGTTCTCTCCTTGAATTGGTTCTTTTGCTTTCATATGGGGTGGAATTTTTTTTAGCTATTTTTAGCAGATGAAGTTAGAGGCCACAGAGCAGAGGGAGGAGGAGTGGAGAGAACACTGTACTGTACAGTAAAGTTAACATAGATTGTTTTCTGAAATGCAGATTTCTTTCAGAATTCCTTACTTAAAGTAGAATTTGTATAATTTAAATTTACTTACTGAAGAATTGTTTGGACTTTCAATATTAGTATTGAAAAGTCCTACTAGATGTCTGGATAATTTAAAGCAAGGAACTCATAGAGGAGTACCTTTCCACACCCAGGGGCTCATTTCAGAGGATTACCCCCCTGCCATTCAAATGGGATATTCTCCAGGTCTTAGAGAGCCACTCTGATCTTTGCCTTAGAATAAATGATTTCTCTCAAATAGAGGATCTCAAGAGTTTTTAGGTCCAAGAATTATTACTACTCATAATCTGTAGGCTGTGCCCTGACAGAAGCCTATGCTGATTTAAAAGTATGTCCCTAATCTTAGGCGTATTATTCTCCTACCTAGATATAGAGAGAGACCTCTTTCTCCTTCACTCCTCAGGAAAGATAGGCATTTAAAAGGGAATGTTAACAGATTCTAGTTCTTATCTTGGTTTGAGAAAATAGGTAAACCCATTAGTTGAATCATTATTTAGATTCCTCCTGTTCCTAGCTCAGACCTCTTTTTTTTCTTTAAGTTGTGTCAGCCCTGTGGGATTCTTTGCAACCTCTTCTTGGAGTTTTCTTGGCAAAGATACTGGAATGCTTTGCCATTTCCTTCTCTAGCTCATTTTGCAAATAAGGAATCTGAGACAAAAAGGATCAAGTGACTTGCCCAGGGTCACATAGCTAATAAGTCAAAATATAAGTCAAAAGAGAACTCAGAGGTCATCTAATTCAACGGAACCCTTTTATAAGTCAGAGAGGTAAAATGATTTTCCAAAAGCCACATAGATACTAAGTAGAGCAACTAAAATTGGAAGACAGGTATCCTCATTCCTAATATAGAACTTGGTTATCTCTTCCTTTATTTGACTCCTCATTCACTCTATTTTCCCTCATAGCTGGCTAACAGGTGGAAGTCATCAAGAGGCCAACTGTTCAAGGGGTAGCCTTTGAATGCCTAGAAATGAAAGACTAATCCTGTGGAATTTTGCAGCCCTGCTTTCCTTTTTAAAAAAAAAAAGTATGGGTAATCATAGAAAAATATTCTACATCAATTAATTAATTAGTTAATTAATTAAATTCCAAAACAGAAAAAAATCAATAAACTTCTATGCAATCTCAAAATTCAAATTTAAATTAAAAAAATTCAGATTGGGGTGGTAGTAGATTCAGAATCACTAGTTCATGCAATATGTCTACATAATAGTATAAGCAGCCAAAAGATAGAACAGGAAATATTATGATCAAGCAGATGAAAGCTGTGTCTTTCAAGAGAGGAACCCAATAGAAGTATTTCAGAAACTCCAGCCAACATCTTTATGAGGCTGCTTCTCCAATCCTTCCCACTACTTCACTTCATTTGCCCAAGACTGGTCCAGGAGACAGCTATACTATTTAGTCATTTTTATGGCTGCATTATGTAGTAGTCAATAAGCAAACCTAGTCTTGCCTTGTTGATGGGTTGCTGATTCATCCATCAGCAGCCTTTCTCAATAACTTCTAGTTTTTCAACTTGATCTTCTAACCAATGTACAGGAAGAAAAATCAAATAGGTTTATGCCAAATAGTAAGGAACAAATGGTGATCTGAATATTGATACCACCCTGTAGTTTGCAATTACTATGAGATATCAATATTCAGAGAACAAATTAACATCAGCAAGGACTAAAATAATGGCATCAAAGGAGGTTCCATATTGAGTAGGTGGCAGAATCTTAACCATTAAGCAATCAGGATAATTCCCCTACTCATTCCCAAGGTATATTCAGATTGTTTGTATATTCTGCCTTTAGTTTGTAATCTAAGCCCACTGTCTGTTATCTAACCTCCAAATTCTTTCAAGTCTGTAATAGCTAGTTTATTGATTCTCTGCCAATTAATGTCAGTTATCTTCAACTTGCAATATCATTCCTTTTAATAATCACAGTGCTCAATGCAGAAAATCCCACCCCCAAGGTATATATAGATATCACAATCTAAGTATCACCAATACTATTAAAAACAAACAAAAAATAACCCAGTCCCAATCATTACTAAAGGTAGCAAGGCAATAAATACAGTGAGCAGATTGCTAGAGCCCAGAAGACCTGAATTTTAATCCTGCCTCAGATCTCTGCTGGCTATGAAACCACAAATAATTCACTTCACCTTGCTAGGTTGCTTTTTCATCTGTAAAACAGGGATGATAAAAGCACCTACCTCAAAGGGTTATATTTGAAATCAAATGAGATAGTATTTGTAAAGTGTTTTGCAAATCTTAAAGCACTACATAAATGCTAGGTATTATTACTAATACCACAGCTCTCTAATATTTTCTAAAAACATGCCAAGAACTTAACAATATGTACTAATTAAATACAAATGAGCACCTGAAAATTTAAGTATAAAAACATAACAAAAACTGCCAAAATAGAATTACAGTCCAATTTAATGTCATCTTGATTATCTACATGGATAAAAATGTTACATGTATGTGCCTCCCAGCATTAGACATTCCGTGTTAGTTGCTTTAAAAAAAACATAATTATCAGTATTAATATCACAACTTCAATAGCGGGGCCCCACTGGTAATTAATTAATGGTCATCGCTTTGCCCTGGATAATCATTGTTCCTACTTGGTTTTACCAAATAGATTCATTTTCAAATAATAGAGTAAATCTAATTATTTATATGAAAACTAATTTTAATTCCATCTGGTGTTCCAGACCAGACTTAGAATTTAATGGGTAATAGAGAGCTGGCAGGGTGGGTGGAGGGAGGGACTCTCTCTGCCAGTGCAAGTTGGTATTTTCTCTGAAAATTATAGTCTTAAAGAGTTGCCCAGAGCATAGATATCAAACAAGGAGCCCTTAAGCTACATGTGGTCTACTCCCAAGCACAGGCAACCAGATTAAAATGTAATCAGAAAATATTTTTGATATAAATAGAAATACAATAAAATGAAAATGATGTTAATATGTGGTTTACTAAGTCAGTATGTGGCTTCAGAAATGTTACTCAAGTTTAGCTTACCAGCCCCTTTTTCTATTTGAGTTTGGCACCACTGGCCAAGAACACTTGTCCATGATCACAAAGCCCATATGTGTCAGGACAGCATATAGTCCAGCTTTTTTCCCCACTACTCCATACTCCCAAATATAATACTAAATAACCAGTTGTTAGAAGGTGGAATTATATTATTCAGACAAATAGAGAGAATTGGAACTAGGAAGAGTGAGACAAGAATACTCTTCCAATTGGCAGAGATTGTTTTCATTGACCTTTTGATTTGGAGAGGTTGGCAAACTACAGCCATGTTGACCTTACATTTCTTTATGCCCCCTCTAGTGAGATAAGAATTATTTTTACATTTTTAAGTAAAAGCTGTAGTTTGCTGGTCCTTGGTAAACCTTTATCATTGACAAATATTGCTTTTCCTTTTGAACACACCATATCAGTTGCAGTCATTCTCTCAAAGTTCATGACTCCCACTGATGACAGTCCCTTTATTATTAAGATTTGTTTAATTTATTTGGTCCCTTAAAATTATTTTAAAACTTCTTTAAACTACTTGGACTTTCTTGGTTTCTATATTTTCCTTTTGAGGATCTTATTGTCCTACAATTTAACTAGCAGGAAAAGAAGCATCTTGGACAAGTGGGCAATTCTTGCTGATGTTAAGGATCAGAAATTGGTCTTCAATGGCTGGGGTCTAGATCAGTTAGGGCCTATTCTATGTTTACTTGCCTTCTTAAGTGATCTATTTCTGCTTTACATTTATTATGGTTCTCTCCCTGCTTACAAACTATTGGCATTCCTCAATAGTTTTTCATTGAACTTCAAGTCTATACTGGGCCATTTCAAACTACTATTTAACCTATTTTTAATCACAGCAATAGATCTGGCACAGACTTGTGATTTAGAGGGGATGCCTACCCCTGGTGGAATAGGTGGATGAGAAAAGCTGGTTCCAACAGCCATGAAGGTGTCTGAAGGAGGCACTGTGGAGCACATACTGCTTAGGAAGACATTGAAGACATCAAGGTCATCCACTACATTCTTGGCCATTGCCAGTTGTCTTGACTTTTGTTTTGCTGCTAGACTGTGATGATAATGAAAGAAAGAGTGAGGCTAATGACTTTGTAGACAAACAAGTAAAGATATCACTCGGTTTTCTTCAAAAACAAAGGATGAACAACATAAATAAGTGGAAAATGGCCATCAAACATACTTTGCTTTAGCTAGGAGCAATAGATCTGCAGGGAACATTATTATCATTTCTCAACCTTCCCCATTCCCAGAGGACCAATGGGATATACCATGGGATGTTTTTAACTCAGATATAAGACTTTACTTTTATCCCTAATGAATCTCATCTTATTAGATGAAGTCTACATTTGAGACTGTCCAAAAGCTTTAGAATCCTGACTTGGTCACAGCATATGTCAACTATTCCTCCAACTTTGTATTATCTGCAAATTTAAGACATGTCATTTATGCTATCGTTGAAGCTATTGAAAAAATTATAAACAGTAGAGATCCAAGCCAGATAATTGAGTCACTCTGTCTGAATAACATTCTAAGATGATATCTAACCATTAATGACTATATTTTGAGTCTAGGCACTCAACTAGTTCCAAATATACTCAATTGTCATTTCATCTAGGCCACAGATATCTTTATTTTCTGTAAGACTAACATGAGAGACTTTATCAAATATTTTGCTATATTTAGAGATAGCTGGGTCAGCTCTAAATAGAATGCTATGCCTGGAATCAGAAAGTCCTGAGTTAAAATCCTACCTTACACACTTACTAGCTGTAGGACCTTGGGCAAGTCATTTAACTTCTGTTTGTTTCAGTTTTCTCATCTATAAAATGGTGATAATAATAGACCTACCTCTCAGGGTTTTTTTGAGGATCACACAAAATACTATTTATAAAATACTTAGCACATTGTCTGGCACATAAAATGTGCTATATAAATGTTAGCTATTATTATAGTAGATAAATTATTATGAATCTTCTCTTGACAAAGAACTCTATTTACTTTGTCACAAAAGGAAATGAGACTAATCTGATATCACCTTTTCTTGATGATGCCATCCTTGTTTTTTATAATCACTGTTTCCCTTTCCAGGTGCTCACAAACATCACTTTAATAATTTTGCCCAGAATGTTAGTCAAACTCCTATAGTTTGAAGCTTTATTATCTTTCTCTTATTGAAAATAAAGACATTTCACCTTCTTTAGTTTTATATTTCTCCCATGGTCCACAAGTATTCAAAAATGACTAACAATGTCTGTGAAAAGTATACTCACCAATTATTTGCATACTGATGAATTTAGTTCATGTGGACCTGTTGACTTGAAATTATTCAGAACATCTATGTGTTCTCTTACCATCTCCCCACTTATCTTATATGTCACTGTATCAATTCCTTTTCAGCCATTTTTGTTCCTTTGTTTCTTTGACAGGAAAAAAAAAAAAGAAGTGAATTTTCTCTATTGTTGGTCTTCATCATCCAATACAATCACCAGGTCTATCTCTTCTTTCATCTTCCTATTTTCTTTAGGATAGCTAAAAATATATCCCCAAAAATGGATACTTGGCTTTCCTTTGCAACCTAAGCTCATTCTAAACTTTAAACTCTGCCTCTATTCATCCTCCATTACCACTCTTATTTTGAGTATGACCTACTTTTTGAATTTTAGTTGTTTGGTAGTTTCCTACACTCATTGGTCATCCTTATTAGTTTCTTTAAACAACTCCTTGCTTTTTTTTCCTTTCCAAAGATGAATTGTTCTTCTTTGGGTCTTCAGCATCTTACTCTTCATAATTTTCCATCCTTCATGGACTGTTTTCCCTTATAGAATGTTAATCCATGGAATCCTCCTGACATCTAGGATACATAGCAGTCTCTTCCTATATTTCCTCATTTTTATTTCAAATCCTAAAGCCTGTAACAAGTCAGGTCAATAAGCATTTATTAAGCATTTACTGTATGCTAGATATCCCCACAAGGATCTCATTAATAATACTCCCAACAATTCGTATTTAGCTTATTGATGAGAATTAGATCAAGACTAGAATTTTCCTTTGTTGATTTCTTCACCTTTTGGAATGATGAAATTGTCATTATGATGAGTTGAGAAGTTTTCTGTTTTGCTTCTGACAGAAAGACTTCCAAAGACATGTCCAGTTAAAGAATGTCACAGACTACATTTGGAAAGGTGAGCAATGTTTTTATTGATTCCAAACTGTTCTCTGTCATAAAATCCCATCAACATACTATATACACTCTGCTGGAACAACAATTCAAGATAATAGTCAACCTTTGGTGACTACTCTTTGACTCTGGAAAATCAACCAAAATGGAGATTTTGCTGGTCCTTACATATAACTCCCCATCTCCCACTCCCATGCCTTTGCTTAGGTTAACCCCAATGTCAAGTGCCTTCCCCCCACCAAAATCATCTTATATTTGTTTTTTATATATTTAGCAGACATATATATGTGTGTGTGTGTGTGTGTGTATGTGTGTGTGTGTGTGTGTATGCACATGTCATCTCTACCAATGGAATTTAAGCTCCTTGAGAGAAGGGTCTGTTTCATTTTTACCATTTTATCTCCAGAGCCCAGCATTATTCCTGCCACTTGTAGGTTTTTAATAAAAGTTTGCTGATTGACTAAGTAAGAGCTTTGAGAATAAGAATTACATTATTCTTTGTAATTGTATCCTTTAAGCACAGTGCTTAAAATATAATAGACACTGGATAAATATATGTTGGGGTAACAAGGTGACTCAGTGGATAGAATGCTAGGCCTGGAGTCAAGAAGATCTGAGTTCAAAACTAGCCTTAGACAAGCTATGTGGCCCTGGAAAAATCACTTAATTCTGCTTACCTCAGATTTTTCATCTATAAAATGAGCTGAAGAACGAAATGACACATCACTTCAGTATCTTAACAAGAAAACCCCAAATGGCGTCACAAAGAGGCAGACAAAACTAAAACAACTAAATAACAAATAAAATGAATGTTGATTGATTGTATAACTACAAATCACAATGGGTTACAGCTAACTCAAACAGACATATGAGGACATATGTTGGTTATTGAAAGAAAGCATAGTATTATTAATAGAATGCTAAACCTAAACTCAGAAAGACATAGAGTTCACATCCCAACTCCATCAAATATCTGCTATGTAAGTCTTTGTGTTCTCACCTATATAATTGAGATAAGAATATCAATTTAACCCATTGGGCTATTGTAAGAAAATATATATAAAGCACTACATTAATGCTAATAATTGTTATTCGTTGGGCTATATAACATGTTGCCAATGATGATTTGTAAGTAAAAACTTGAATAAAAGATATTGCACATATGTAGAATAGGAAAGGGAAGCAGAGTTGTTAATCATGTAGAAGGGATAAGAGGTAGTAGATAGTCAGCCCAAGGGGTCCCTTAGATATTAAGAGAATGAGAGGGAGAGTCCAGAACTTTAGGATGATCTCTTAGGGATAATCTATAGAAGTACTTGGGCAAGAATCTTACAAAGTTAAACTATGGAAGTATTGTGATCTGAACCAATGAAAGTAGGACTGACACTACTGAAGTCATAGATCTATTAGAGGACCAAAGCATCAATATTGCCAGAAGAGACAAACAAAAATGGACTATATCCCAAAAAGGCTTTGAGGTTTCTGAAAAAAAAAAAATCAGACATGCCATCAACAGAAGTTTGTCCCAGAAAATTGCACACCTAAGCTGCAATTAAAATACTTACACACTCTCAGAGAACCCTCTAATTTTCTGATGATCCATTACCAATCATTTTAGAACACAGCTGTTTCTAATGTGACTATTTATCTTGAACAGCCAAATAAGAACAATAATAAAGATCTTTGTTTGGGTTCCCTGTCTGTTCTGAAGTGCCTACACCGGGTTACAACTATTTATACCACAGGTGTAGAGTGACTGATATATCACTGGGTGTGTTTGACAGATATCCACCCAATACCCTCCAGCTGGATTCATAGTTTGGACTTTTAGATCAATACCATTGGCTATAGGGATGACGGAAAAATAGTAACATATCACTCAAACAGATGGTTGGGTGTTCAGGATTCTTGCTCTACCACATAGTCTAACTAGATAATGGATGATGGTTCTTTTAACTTTTCTTTACCTGAGTTTCTGTTTCCATATCATTTTATTTCCTTCTACCTTCCTTAGATGAATGTGACAAAAGATTAATGGCATCTTGTTGGCAAGCATACAGTGCTCATTGGGGGAAAAAAAAGACCCTAAATTAAAAAGTAAAGGATGAATATATTACTTTCCATCCTAATCCAAAAGGATAATGATTCTTGAGAGTATGGAAGAACAAGCAAATATTTATATAAGCTGTGAAAGTCAAATTTTGACCTTAAGCCTACTGGTATATACATGCCGTATAAGGAGAGAAGGCAGACAGAGCTGAGGATGAAAAAGCCACTTTTGCTGCCCATGCATGATCCTACTCCAGGTCCTAAGGGTATGAGAGATTTAGGAGGAAAGGGATGTTCACCAGTCCCCCTCCACTTTCCTCCTCATGTCAAATTCCATTACTGATAATAGCCAGCATTTATATACTATACTCCAAAGTTTACAAAAGCTTTTATACACATTATCTCATTTGAGCCTTACAACTCTGAGATAGGTACAAGTATTACTCTCAATTAAGTGACTTGTACAGGGTCACACAACTAGTAAGTGTTTGAGGTAGGATTTGGAGGTAAGTCTTCCTGACTCCAAATACAGCATTCTATAACATGGCACAGAGCTGTTCTTAAATACTCGTGTCACTCTAAAGCAACCTTTGGGGGCAGAGAGGGCAAGGGTATCTGAGACAGAAGTCATCCACCACTGAGAGGTACCATGATATAGTGGAAATTACATTGGACCTAGAGTCAGAAGACATCCTAGCATATGACACGCACAACCAATCAATAAACATTTATTTATATGCCTACTATATGCCAGGCACTGTGCTAAGTGATGGATATATAAAAAGAGGTAAAAGATATCCCCTACCTTCTAGAAACTTACAATCTAATAGGGAGACAACATTCAGTCAAATATATACAAAGCAAGTTATATACAGAATAAATAGGAAATACTTAACAGAGAGAAGGCACTAGAAATAAGAATACTTCCTACAGAAGGCAGGATTTTAGTTGAGACTTAAAGAAAACCAATAGAAGAATTCAGTTCAAAGCAAATACCTGGAGTCAAGAGATGGACTGTCTTTGTTCAAGGAAAAGCCAGAAGGCTAGTGCTAAAAGATCAAAGACTACACAGTGGCAAGTAAGATTTCAGAAGACTGGAAAGGTAGGAGGAGGTTAGATTATGAAAAGCTTTGAATGTCAAAATCATTTAATCTAGAATTTGGAAGCCTTCCAGTCCAACCCATACATTAACAGGACTCTACAATATTGCTACTCAGCCTTTGCTTGGAGACCACCTAAGAAAGGGAGCCCAGTACCTCTGAAGGCAATAGATTTCACTTTCAGACAGATCTAATTGTTAGGAAATTTTTCCTTATGTCAAATCCATGTGGTTCAGTGGATTGAGAGCCAAGCCTAGAGACAAGAGGTCCCAAGTTCAAATATGGCTCCAGACACTTCCTAATTCTGTGACCCTGGGCAAACTTAAACCCCATTACTTAACCCTTACAGCTCTTCTAACTTGTAAACAAATACATAGTATTCATTCTAAGATGAAAAGTAACATTTTTTTTAAAATCTCAATTATATCTTCCTGCAATTTCTACCTATTTGCTTCTACTGTTTTCCTCTCTGAATAAGAAAAAGTAGGCTAAATCCTCTTTCAAATGACAGCCCTTCATAATTTCATATAGATAGATATCAATCTTTAGGTATATGCAAGATCTATATCATACACACATGCAGAGTAATGTTTTTGCTCTGTGAAAAGTTCAGGTATTGTTTCTTCATAATTAATGTCTTATTTTTACTGACCCAACTCAGAAGTTAATGCAATATCTTTACTAGGATCATGGAATACAGAAGAAATTTTTGAGGATATTTTCAGTGAAGACATAAAGATCTTTAGAGACTTTTTAAAAAACTTACTAGCTGTGTGGGCAAGTCACTTAATATCTCTGGGTCTCAATTTCCTCATCTGTAAAACAGGTAAAAATAATATTTTTACTACCTACTCACAAGATTTATTATGAGGATACTCTGTGAATTATAGGGTCCTATATAAATGTGATCTATTACTATTAGTTGAGATACCTCTAAAATATAGGAGCAAATAAATGGCATCCTTGTTCTTAACTTCAGTGTTTTGCCAAAGAAAAATAAACAATTTCATGATTTAAAACAATGGTGCTATTATATAGTTGTTACTAAAGTAAAATGAAATGTTTCAGAAAGATCATCATTTTGATGAATCACAGTATCCTAGGAAAGTTAATATTTAACCAGAAATGGTTAATGGCCAGAAAAGGAGGTAGACTGGTCAAGGAAGAAGAATGAGGGATAACTGACTGGTAGCCTGTGGGTTTCATTGGTATTCAAGTAACAACCAAGGTATTTAGAAAGCTGTCCCCAGTTGGATTGACCCCCTGAAGAAGAAGAATATTTCATACCTACCCAGCCTTTAGGACAACGCAGCCAAGGGTATCTGAGACAAGAGACATGGGTCGACCAAAGATCCACCAAATCTTTGTTGGAGAAGTACCAGGATTTAGTGGAAATCTCACTGGACCTAAAGTCTGCAGACCATGGACAATAATTTAAAAGAATGAAAAAGATATATATGGTCTGTGATGTATCTCTCATTGAATTAAATACTAACATGAATGAGATTTTCAAAAACCTATTGAAGCACTGAATCTTGGAATTGGAAGGTACCATAGATATCATGGAGATAAATCTTTGCACTGGAGGAATAATCTCTATAATATCCCTGACAAATGGTCATTCCAGCCTCTGTTTCAACATTTCCAGAGATTAAGATTTACCCTTAATTTTTTTCCCATTCTACTTATAGAAGAAGTAATTTTTGTTAAATCAGGAATATCTTTTTAAGGCTTGATTTCAGCAATGCATGGACAGTATATGAGCCCAAAGCATGGTGGTATGACCAGAGGAAGACTCTACTTTGTGAGGAGGCTCTAGAGAGTGAGAGGATTAAAAAGCAGTAATCTAAAAACTACATAATTAGGTGTGTTAGGATGGCAAAGTGTGGAACTATTGTTGAGGAGAAAGAGAAAAGATGACTACACATAGCTGTAGTCATGGTATCCCTGACCCTGTCATCCCATCAGGACAATGATGATAACAGGGCCAAGGTAGAAGCTGTCAGTCATTCTTCAGCCTGCCCTGAGGGACTCCTAGGAAAGAGACACAATGAATCAGATGACACCATATATTAAGTGTTCCCTCTTAGACCATAAGTGAAAAGTCACTCCGCATTCTTACTATGTGAGGGAATTAAATGATTGGAAGGAAATTATAACTCCCTTTAGCTTGTAAGATATTTACACCCTTTTGTGAATGCCCATAAGGAATGTTTTTGTGCTTGATATATTTCTCTTTAATTGTGTTACTTCATATCTTAGTAAAGAGCTTTCATTATTAGATATATGGGCCTCTGGTACACCTGGCAATACAATGGCGCAGTGCATGGGGGTTTGGGCCATGGTTTGAATAGTTGTCATCACAAAGCTGAACCTAAGAGTAACAAATAAGGCTGTTTCAGTTACTTTTAGCAGAAAATGATACTTTGCTAGGTGTTATTTTAACTATTTGGATAAATAAACTTGCACACATTAGTGATGAAAATTAGATTTTTGGAAATCTGTAGTATTCATTGAGAAGCAATTTGGTAGTTATTTATGGTCCAGAACATTTTTTTTCTTTTATGACTTCCTAAAATCTATTTCTGATGATAGAGAGATTACAGTTTTTAGGTGAACTCTTCCTTGGACTTGTCTCTAAAAAATTTGACCTTTTGTTCTTGTTCCGAGATTATATCTAGAGAAAAGAGGATCATCAACTTCCTCTTCATACATCTAGCCCTTATTACCTCATTTCACATCTAGAGTTGCCAAGCATGGTGATGACAGTTGGCATTCTTTGCTCTATGTTTATATTCAGTGATGAATCCTGTTACTAATTGCTCCATGTATGTGCTATATCTACAACATATTTGAAGCAAATGAAAAGGAAGATTCAAGACATTATATCTATATCTTCCCAAGTAAGTAGCAGAATTTTTATTCTCAAGAATCTAGATTCTTTTGCAGCATAGATATGATTGGAATGTGTATTTCTTTGTTTAGAATAGTACACATTTCTATGATGTTTTGGGATTTCCAAAGCACCTTCTTGCAACAATCCTGTGAAGCAAATGGTACAAGTATTTTTTTAAGCCTTTACCTTCCATCTTAGAATCAATGCTATATATTGGTTCCAAGGGAGAAGGGCAGTAAGGACTAGGCAATGGGGATTAAGTGACTTGCCCAGGGTCACAGAGCTAGAAGTGTCTGTGGTCATATTTGAACCCAGGACCTTCCATCTCTAGGCATGGCTCTCTATCCACTCAGCCACCTTATTGCTCCTACAAGTATTATTCTTACTGGGAACTCTAAAGATCAAAGAGGTCAAGGGACTCCAAAGAATCACAGACCTAGACAGTTGTAAAGCCAACTGGAACCCAGGTCTCCTAACTGTAATTCAAGACTCTTTCCATTCCACCACATTACATACTCAGAGTGAGCTCTCAGTGTTGATGGGTCATCCTTTTTTTTTCCTCTTTAGAGAACTTTCATTTTCAACAATAATTGTGTCAGATCTTTTTCACTTTCCTCAAGCTCCAAAAGCCTCCCCACTCCTACTCTGAAGATGATCTCATAGAGGATTTTAGAGAGAAGATTAGGGTCATCAGATGTAGGCTCCTTAAATCTCCCTCCTACTCACTCAAAAATGTCTTTGAGTCATCACCCATTCTGTGAGGAAGAATGGCTAACCTTTGTAATCAGGTTCTCATTTCCATACCTCCCTATTTCCTCAGCCACAGTGTTTCATTAATCTCACCTCTTTCATATCTCTTTGAATTGCCCCCCTCTCCAGTGATCTGCCTAAAACCATGCTCAGATCTCCTGTGTCCTCATAAACAACAGTAATTTTCCATAACCCAGCTTATAACTTAAGTAACTATCCTATCTTCTTCCTTCATCATCAACCTTTGTAAGACCATCCATATTTGTATCCCTACTGCTTAGCATTGTACCTAGCACATGACAGTGCTTAATAGCATGTCTATTAATTTTGACTAGATGGTCTACTCAAAATTCAAAATACTCACAACCTCCACTTCCCCAGCTCCTAAGCTTGCCTGTTTATAATCTAATTTCTATTTCCTTAAAATCATCCTGAAAATACTTCCAATCCTCACATGGTTATCACCTCCTATGTTTTCTTGGTCTTTTTTGTCCTTAACTTCTTTGCCATGTCAGATACTGCTGAGCAACTCTTCATTCTTTTTTTTTTTTAATTTAAATGTATTTGTTTGTTACATTAAAATATCCAATTAACTCCCTCCCTCTAATTCTCCCCCCATTAAAAAAGGTATCATTTAACAGAAAGATATGTTTATATCTTAAAAACTATCATTATTGAAGTTCTCTCTTCCCTTGGCTTCCTTTCTGAACTTTCCTGGATCCCTTTCTGCTGATAGCTTCTCCGTCACCTTTAAAGGAATTTCTTCCTTGCCTGCCCCTATTTGTTAACATTCTGAAAGGTTCTCTGGATTCTTTTTTTTTTCTTTCTACCCTCCCTTCTGGGACAATCTCACTTATTCCCACAGTATCTATCATGCAATCCTACCACAACTATAATGTCTCTTTAAAATGGTTCTCAAATCCCTAGCTTTGAGTTTTCTTCTGAACTCTGGGGGAGAAAGTGTCTAATTATCTCCCAGATACTTTCACCCAAAAGTCTTACCAGTACCCCAGATTCACAGAATTTAGAAAGAGGAAAAAATCCCAATGGCCCTCTAGGCCAGTGATGGCAAAACCTATGGCATGGGTGCCAAAAATGGCAAGTAGAGCACTCTCTGTGGGCACCTGGCCACCCTTACCCCCCACTTCAACCCCACCACCACCACTTAGAGTTCATTATTAGAAAGGCAGAGGGACTCAGGTAAAGCTGTCCTCCTCCCCCTTTCCACCTTGCCTGACATTTTTTCACATTACCCGCCCCTCTGACCAGTAGCCCAGGGGAGCACATAGCTTGCAGGCAGCAGAGCTAAAGAGAAATGGAGAACTTGGGCCACTTACCTCTCCCTCTCTACACTCATTGAGGACATTTCTCACTTCATCTCCCCCTCCCACCCAGCAGCCCAATGGGAGCACTTTTTCCCTCCTCTGTGTTGGGTAAGAGGGGGGCAGGGCACACCCAGCACTCAGTAGTGGGGAGTGGCACAGTATTCAGTCTCTTGCGGGGAGGCTGGCATGGCACTTGGTCTGGTGGGTGAGATGGGAGCAGGACCTGACACTACATCTTTAAAAGGTTCACCATCACTGCTCTAGGCAAACTATATGACACAATTATCCCAATCCAAAGTCATCACCTCCTCACTAAAGTCGGCTCCTTTAATCTCTCAGTCACTGAGGACCAAAATTGTGGAGTCATTTTTGACTCATCCTTTTCCCTCACCACCTACATCTAATCAGTCACTGAGTGTTACCCTTGCCATCTCAGCAACATCTGCCTATCTCCTTTTTTTCTCTATTCTCACTCCCACCATTTTCATTTAAGTCTCTTTTATCTCTCACCTGGACTACTGTAATAGCTTTTCAACTTCTTATCTACCTTGGGTCTTTCCTCCCCTAACTCTAATCTATCTTACATACTCTTGACAGATATACCTTTATAATAAGAAGCTCTGATCATACTAGAATGTTATTTTAAAACCTTTATGGCTTTCCATTACCAAATAAAATCCAAACATTTTCTTCCTAGTGTTCTAAACCAAAGGTTTCAAAGAATGGACAGTCCAGAACCAAATTAAAATATAACTGGGAAATATTTATCAAAATAAATAAAAATATAATAAACATAGATAGTGTTAATATGTGGTTTTCTAAGTCAGCATGTTGCCAGCAGAGATCTTTATTTATGATTTAGTGATCCCATTTCTGTTTGAATTTGACTCCATTGCTGTAGAGACTATGTCCTTACTTTCTAGTCTTTGTTCTTTTTAATCTCCTTCATGTATCCTAGGCTTCATCCAAAAGGGACCTTTTGCTGTTCCCTCAATAGAGTAGGATTTCCTCCCTGTACAATTTTATTATATTTAGCCTTTGTCTATAATAACAAATATCGTCTTCCTCAATCCTCTAGACTTCCAGTCTAACTCAAATGTTTGTATAGTCCACCTCAAATGCCATCTCTATTTAATTTTCCCCGGTATTCTCATTCAGAAGTAAACTATTTCTCCTTTTAAGTAACACAACACTATGCCCTTTTCATTGTATTTTCACACTATACCTCACATTAAAAATTATTGGTATATATGTATTATCCTTACAAGACAATAAGCTTCGTGAAGGCAAGGACTGCACCTTGTCCAAACACACAAATTACTTATGCCTAACTAACAAATGATTATGCTTTCCCAGAAATGATACCTTCACAAAAATAATTCAGGAAGGTTGCTTTCTTCAAGAAGATCTTTTGAGAATCTGAAAAGTAAAGATTATTAGAACTTTGACCAAATAAGCAAAACAACATGATAGATGGAATGTCTACAGGTCCCCAGCACTCAGAAGTCTTGTTCTAGTCAGTAGAGGTCTTTACACAGAATGGGTGTGGAGGGCTTACAAGATAGGGCCTGAAGTTAACCAATGTGCTCAGACACACTACATGATGCCCTAATTCTAAAATAATCAAAGTGAAAATAAACAAAATGACACCCATAAAATACACAGACAAGACGATACAAGAGAAGCCACCTATAATTGGATAATAACCACCAAAACCATGTATAGCATGCAATTGTGAATCACAAAACATTTGTTTGCTATGGTTTCTATTTTTTCTTTCCTCCTTTGAAAAAATAAAAAGTTTTGTTTTTCTTCTTTAAAATAAATATACTGGGTTGTGACTTTGAATTTGTTGTGACTATTTGTTTAAAAATGTCAGAGCAAGCACCTATATGAAATAGTGGTCATTTCTGGCATCAGCCTTTGAATATTTAAACAAAGGAAAGGCAAGACCACCAAATACCATGGAATAGAAAATAAAAGAAATGTAATTTATGCCTCCCCAAGTCTACTTGTCCAAATGAATTTCACTCATCTAAGAAGTGGTATTGGAGGAGACTCAAAAGAAACAGTTTTTTTTCCCCCTAGTACTTACCTCTTTTATTTGAAGAATAAAGAGAAACCCACCTCCCCTGACAAAGCCGAAGCAAAAAAGTAAATTATCAGTTGGATTGATTTATGGTGAGTTAAACTCTAGTAGCTCTCAAATTTAGATTATATGAAAATCAGAGTTGCATAATCACAATGATAACATCAGCAGTGCCAAAGCAACAATATTTTGCTCAGAGCCATGGCAATGCCATATCCATCACACATGAGAAGAGAACTGCCAGACCTTCAGGTCATGTTTACCTCATCAGGTAAAAGTTGGGAAGGAAGACCATAGATCATTATGTGTTACTGTGGTTAGTGAATTTATTTTTTAACCCCATTCTTATTCCTGTAAATAGCAAGCGTGGATCTGACCTCTACATGACACAACTTCAATAATCTGAGATTCTAAATGTCTTTCCAGTATTGGATCATACCAAGGCCATGAGAAACCTAGCTATTCTTAAGATAAGTGAAAGATTTCATTCCTGTCTGACTTCGATTGGAATCTCTGGAGGACAAACTTTCATGTCTTTACCCCACATGTCTTTTTCAGAGTTCTGAGCATAGTTTGAATTCACCTCATGGCTGATCAATAAATATTGAATAGTAATTTCTGCTTAAATCAAAAAGTGCACATATTTGACATCAGGTTAGGCAACATCTTTCCAATGAATGAAATAGTAAATCTTTTCAGATGGCAGCTTCTGAAAAAAGAACCCTTAAATCAAACTCTCTCACTTTTCAAACTAATCCTTTGTTCTTTTACTAATGGAGGGAGAAAATATTCAGAACTTTGTGACTGTCAGAGGTGGTTTAAAAAAAAACCCATATAACAGTTAAAAGTTGAACAAGAAGTGATTGTTGTTAGATTGTTTGTTTTTTGAATACACTATGATTACACTATTGAGTCCATGTTTCTGGAAACAGGAATTACTGATTAACAGGTCCAGAAAAAAGCCTAGGAGAAGTCCTCAGATAATAACAACCCTCCACTAAAGTTATATCCCATTCCTTTATCATGGCAGAGAGGTGACAACAAGTTCTTAAAGGCTACATCAAGAGAGCAGATGTTTTGGTAAGGTTTGACTAGACTAAGTGGCTCACTTCTGAAGGCTATGACTATTATTCCATTATGTGTGAATGAGCCTAAGCTCAGAGAGACACAGGACCAGAAAGTTGGTCATCGGTTTGATTGAAGGCCTTTTCAGAAGAGCTAATATTCAAGAAGATTCAACCAAGTCAGAAAAGATACAAGCACAGATTCAACAATGAGCTATTTGTGTGATCCAATAACTAGCCCACTCATTTTCTCATCAAGGGGGTTGTCACCAGTTAATGATTTTTTTTTAAATTGTAGCCATTCATGAATGTTAGAGAGGGCACGCCCCCATGATAAAATCAGGGTTTTAAAAAAATATTTAAGTATTATTATAACAATAAGAAATCTAGAAGAAATCCTGTGGCACATTGTGTGTATCCTTTAAATGTGCATTTATGGATGGAAATAGGCAAGTCAAGCAAGATAAAAACAGATGATTGGATTTCGATCTGTACAACTGGAGGGAGTTTCCATGTCAGTGAGATAGTAGATTCAGTGAGCTATTGAAATAATAAAGCCTTTTAATTGGCTGTCTTATATGTCTAAGAAGTACTCTTTTACCTCTTAGATTTTCTGATCTCCTTCAAGACTCAGTTCACAAATAACATCTTCTGAAAGAAGATTTTCCTAGCCCCTCCCTCATTTCCCCCCATGCTATCTGACAATGATTTCATTTACAATTTACACCATGCTGTATATATCTTATAGATAGAATTTTTCAAATATCATCTCCTCCAACAGAAATATGAGCTCCTGGAAGTCATAGGCTGTGTCTTTGCCTTTCTTTGTAGTCTTAGTTTCTCAGCATACTGCTTGGCATAGAGTTAGAGCTTAATAATATTTATTAATTAACTAATGCTTTATTTTTCTGCCAGTAGAAAAAGTACTAATAATAATAAGAACCTAGGATAGTAGTTTGAGGACTAGAAGAGATCTTCAAGGTCAATAAACCTAGCCACCATATTCTATAAATGAGGAAACTGAGGCCTAGAGAAATTAAATGACTCACCAAAGGACAGATAGTAATTGTTCAAGGTATTATTTCAACCCAGGTCCTCTAGTTTCTCTGTCTACTCCATCATATTGACAATACCCAACAAAATCAGGTTGTTTCAGTAACACTTTAAAATCTTACCATATTTTCTTAGAGCATGGTAATAAGAGTCGATGATTTTATGGCGCCTTAAGATTTGCAAAGAATTTTCAAATATTATTATCCCTATTTCATAGCTAAGAAAACTGAGCTTTGGACTTACCCAAAATCACACAGTAAGTGACAGAGTCTTCTTGACTCCAATCCCAGAATTCTCTCCAATGTACTACATTAGCTTTATACCTTCCAGAAGCTGACTTTCTCTTTCTCCCAATGTATATAGGAATTGTGGTAATATCAGCCAAGAACTAATTTGGTGGGATGTAATGTGATATTTAATTATAGAAAAAATATTTTTTATAATTTCTTACAACTTCCAATACGTTATCAATATTCTACTTGGGGAAGAAAGCTACAATTTACCTGAGAAGTGTAGAAGAAGTGAGAAGAAATCTACCTGAGAGGTGACTGCATAATCAGTTTCTACTTCAATCAGATTTCTTCATATAAAACAAGCTAACGAAGTTTTCTATCATTCCTATAGGTAAAAGAAAAATTAATATGCTCAGAATATGCAGGAAAACTTTAGATTAGCTCTGAATTTACATCATAGCAATAGGATTTAAATTAGCTTTGAGGAAAATTTTCCAAAGAGAAAAACATGTAAACATTCTGAATTATTGTAATAGTGTACCAATTAATGTTATAAACCTTCCATTGCAGAAGATGCTAAGAAGACTGACATCAAATTTATTTGGCATGATTTAAGTCAAGGTTGACCACTAGTGATCTTTTCAATTCTAAGTTTCTGAAAGATTAGGACCACAAGTTACCTGACAATTCTGGTTGTTTTTTAAAAGCCCTCCTAAAGCACAAGTCAGAGTTGGAGATGCAATTCAATATCACAAAATTCATTAGACTCAAGGAGAGAAATAACTTCAATGAATTAAATAAATCAGCAAGCACATTTTTAAGCATCTACTATGTGGCAAAAACTTGGTTAGATCTTGGTGAGATAAAAAAATCAGTCTCATCTCTCAAGCAGTATATATTCTTTTAGAGCTAATTTGTACATATATAAGTATAGACAGAATTTATAAAAAATAAATGCAAAACAATAAATTATGTAGTTAGGGGGCATTAGGAGTTAAGGGGATAAGGAAAGGCATCATGGTGAAGGTCTTACCTTAGCTATCTTTAAAGGAATAGAGGCATTAGATGAGTCAGAGATTAGGGAAAAAAATATTTTTCAAGGAAGGGGTATAACCATTGCAGAGGCATGGAGATGGGGAAGTTATCACACAGTTACCCTGCGTGAGAAGCAAAGAGAAGGACAGATTTGTCCAGATTGTGGGGTATAGAGAAGGAAATAATATATAAAGGTGCTGGTAAGATAGGTCAGAGTCAAGTTTTAGAAGGCTTTAAAAGTAAAATGGCATTTTTCTTTTTCCCTAGAAGCAATAAGAAGCCACTGAAATTTACTGAGTTAAGCAGTAACATATTCATAATAAGAAAAATTACTTTGGCAATTATGTGGAGGATGGGTTGGAGTGGGGAGAACTTAAGACCGGGCAATCATGTTGGAGGCTAGTCATTTTGATTAATTCAGTGGAATTTCCAATTTGGTTTTCAATAGGCCCTGAATGCCTGAATCAAGGTAGTTTTATTCCATATGTTCATATTACATCAATTTTATTTGTTCTAGCAGGCAGCTAGGTGATGCAGGGGATAGAGTACAAGATTTAGAATCCTGAAAACCCAAGTTCAAATCCTGATTCAGATACACAGATAACTGTACATCCCTGGGCAATTCCCTTAAATGTTGCCTGTTTCAATTCCATCCTCTGTAAAATGGGGATAATAATACCACTTATTTCCACAGGTTGTATTGAGAATAAAATGAGAGAATATGTGTAATGTGCTTAGAACACCTTAAAACACTATGAAGATGCTAACTATTACTTTAACACCATGATTAACTGCCTGCCTTCCTTTCTATTTTTATTTCATGTTACTCCTCTTCACACAAGCAGACATGACACTCCAGCCATGGCCTCCATGCCTTTGTACAGATGGTGTCCTGTGTACCTAGTTTTCTCAGACTTATCGCCAACCTTGTAATGAATATCATTCCTCCACAGGCTTCACAAAGTATATCCTTTTGTATTTACCGTGTAATCGGGCATATTGAAGTGTTCTGTATTTGTGTCTCATTTCCCTATTAGGCAGAAAGGTCCAGAAAGAAAAGGACCGTGTCTTGTTAAAACTTCATTTCCTCTAGTAGAGTGCTTTGGACATATTAGACACAATATTGTTGAATGAATGAGTAAATGAATGGATGAATGAAAGGACTCCTCAACTCATATTTTGTAAAACAAATTTAGGAATTGCATGAGTTTATACAGTTGGCACACAAAGTATATACAAGTGGATCCATAGAAAACAATTTAGATAACATGATCCAAAAAAACAATGATTGCATACATGAAATAGCACTAAGAACATAAATGTAAGGGGGTAATGCTCAGCTGTCTTAGGACCTGATCTAGCAGACTCCATGGCCATTCTCATCAAGAATCATTAATGAAAAGAGCTTGATATATGTCATCTCATTTAATCCTCACAATAACCCTGGGAGGGAGGTATTGCTATTTTCCCCATTTTACAGATAAAGAAACTGAGGCTGAACAAAAAGTTGGGTGATTTTCCCAGGGTCATACGTCTAACAAATTTGATTTGACCTAGTCTCCCTGACTCCGAGTCCAACATTTTATGCACAATGCTACCTAGCACAATACCTTCCATGAAATTTCCAATTTAGTGTTTGATGTATCCCCAAGCCCTGAATCAACCTTGGACTCAATTTGGTCATATTGCGTCAACACTATCGTTTGGTCTAAGGTTGCGGTTATACTTTCCACCTACTTTTCCATTCTTGTTTCATATTACTTCCCTTTCACACTTGCTCATTCCAGTCATGGTGACCTGCTAGCCAGCCAGTAGGCATTATAACCATCTTTGGTTTTGTACAGTTGGGCCTGGAATGCATTCCTTTCCTACTTCCACCTTTTGAATTCCAAGTTTCCTTCTCAATCTGATTTATGTGCCACCTCCTTTATGAGGCCCTTCCTGATACAGATATCAGGGCTCCCCCTCCTTGGAAATCACTGTGAATGTCTCTGGATATAGTTTACCTTTAAGTATCCATGGGCCACATCTCTCCCCTCCCCTCTCCCCACCCGGTTCCATAGAATGTAAGCTCTATGAAGGCTGGAATTTCATCATTTTTCACTTTTTATTTCTGACACTTAGCCCCTGGCCCAGTACCTTGCACATAATGGCTGTTTAATAAATAAACTAGATTAAATGGAATCACATTGAGCATGCCATTTTGTTCCTCTCTTGCTTCTGTTTCCTCATCTATAAAACCAAGTTTGCACTCTTTATTCCAAGTGAACTTTGTGAAATGTAAATGTTAGCTGTCTTCCCCAGCCATTGTTAGTTTACAATGGAGCCAGTGTTGAAAATGAAAGCCCACATGAAAGTCAGTTGTGTGAAATCTATAAAGGAAAACCAATGAAAAACACATGAAGACATTTGTCCAGATAGAAATGGGTGATTGTCCCCCCTCCATTGTCCCTCGATGTGGGATTTATCGCTGGTTTAGGAATCAGTCAATGAACATTTATTATGTATCCGCTGTGAGCACAGACCTGAATTAACTGATACAATGACTCAGAAGAAAGAGTTTCACCTATTGAATCATTAACCTCATTTCCTGTACTGTGTGTTTTTCTGGGAGATTCTCATGTGATCAAGTCCCACACTACTTGGCTTACCAAATCCAGCCTGAATCATAACCCAAGGTAGCCAGCCTAGTTGCAAGTCAAAAAGCAGAATCTCTCTAAGTGGAGTTTGCAGAAAGCTTGGGGCACATTTAAGGTTCATGTGAGGATTCTCAGAATCAGATGACAAAGGACTAAGGAAAAAGAGTTGCAATCAGAGCAAATATTCGGATGAGAAAGGGACCAAGACGGAAATTGATTGGTTGGGGATTGGGTGGAACCCGAGATATTATGAAAAATTGGGTGTGGAGCCTAAGAACAAGGTAAATAGAGATCATCTTTGTTTCTTCAAATGCCACAAAAGGAACAAAAAATCAGGACCCTTTTGTCATAACAAAAGAAGTTTAAGGAGTACCAATAAAGAACAGAAAGAATGAGACTCTTGTCAGAAGAGCAGAGCACTTAACATGCCCAAACTCATCTCTGGTGTATTAGACGGCCCCATCGTTAAGGCGCCCTAATGAAATTAAGACCTTGAGATGTGACTTTGAGGCTTATTGTTGCTTTTAAAACTGAGTTAATATCTGGGTCCATAGGAAAGACCAAGTAATCGTGAACTTTTTCCTCAGTAAACATCCTCTGACAAAAATTGCTGAGTCATTCGGATAGTCAGGATGGATGTATCAGCTCAGAAAAAGACAGAGGAAGCAATATTTTTCAGTTGTACAGGGGCAGAGTACAACAGCTTCAAGCAGTGAATGTTCAATCTCATTTTTTTCCTGTTCTTACTACATATGCACAAGCGAGAGCTGATGATGAAAGGATAACATTAATCTATCTCGGCAATATCATTAGTCATTTCCTTGGATTTTTGGAGCTCCCTTAAGCAAAGAGAGAAGGAAAATTTCAAAGTATGAAATTAGCACTCACTTTTACAGATATCAAGTTTGTACAGGCACATAAACAGGAATCCATTTAAAGTAAAGAACAGATGTTTATTATTGCAAAGGGGTACAATTTTCTTTTCTAACACTCCATGCACCCTTGCTGGTTTTAAAGGGAACTCCAAGGAAGAAAAAACTGTAAAGGGATTCAGAAAATCAGATTTCAAGTTATGGTTATACTACATGAGACTTTGAACAACAAACAAGATTTATTAAGTACCTATATGCCAGTTATTGTCCTGGATGCTCAAGATTAAAAGACAAAAATGAAAAGGTCCCTAGCTTCAAAGAGCGCCTATTATTCGGGGGAGAAAAAAACTAGAACCCACTCTGGGTTCTACTCTACAAAAACAATAATAAAATTAGGCTAAAAGCCAAACACTCCCATACTAAGTGGAACTTATTGAGGGGAGAAAAAGTGAAAAGACTGCTAAAAAGACTTAGTTGAGAAAATGACAACTTCCCATCGACTCATTTTCAACTTATTTTTTAGCTGCCATATAAGATTTATACCTTGTCTACTGCTGAGGGGAAAGGAGGTTGTTACTGTTGTATACTGGCTACCAGCTACAAGGAAACATTTAAGCACCATAGTAAATTTGTTCTTGTTCAGTTGTTTCAGTCCTGCCCAAATCTTCATGACCCTATTTGGGGTTCTCTTGGTAAATACTAGAGTGATTCACCATTTTCTTCTCCAGCTCATTTTACAGATGAGGTAACTGAGACAAAAAGGGTTAAGTGACTTGCCCAGGCTGATAGAGCTAGTAAGTGTCTGAGGCCAGATTTGAATTCAGAAAGATGAGTCTTCCTTACTTCCAGGCCTGGCCCTCTATCCAATGAGCTACCTAGCTGCTCCCTTCCACCAAACTAAGTCTGTGTAAAAGGAGAAAAATAACGGAGTTAAAAGGGATCTCAAAGTCTTCTAGGACAACAGCCTGATATTTAAATTCTCTCTATAGTAGTCTTTAAAAAAAAAAAAGAAAACTCTTATCTTCTACCTTGGAACCAATGCTATGTTCCAATCAGAAGAGTGGTAAGAGCTACACAATGGGGGTTTAAGTGACTTGCCCAGGATCACACAGCTAGGAAGTGTCTGAGGTCACATTTGAACCTAGAACCTCCCATCTCTATGCCTGGCTTTCAATTCACTGAGCTATCCAGCTGCCACCTCTACATCAGTTTTAAGAAGAGATGATTCAATTTCTCCTTCAACTTTTGTAATAAAGTGGACAAACCTACCTCCCAAGATAATTCATTTCATTTTAAAATATAAGACTAATTGTTAAAAAGTTCTTCCTTGTTACACTAAAACCTACCTCAATGTCACTTCTTCTGCATTAGTCTTACTTTTGCTTCTGGAAAGACACAAATCTAACCTGTAATCTAGATGTGTTATTCTATTTAATTTTTAGATATTTGAGAATAGTTATATTGACCCCACTCTAATATGCTCTTCCTGCTTTCTTTTTTCTTAAGACTAGTTATAGCCAATTATTTTGACTATTCCTCTGTCCTAATTTCTAGAACAGATAACCCTTTTTTCAGCATCAGAGTCTCTTTTCCCTCAATATTCTGATTTATCATTGTCCAGGCAGAAAGGCGATACTCATCACTGAACTAAATAAGAGCACAACAAATGGAAGGAAAAAAACACAGATTTAGTGGAGATCTATTGTATTTAGTCTTGATAACTGTTCCTCCACCACTTATACTCTATAAATCATTTTATAGAGTGGTAAAGGCAACTAATAAGTTGAAGTTGAGAAGAAAATCCTGGATCTGATCAAGGACATACAGAAGAAATATTTTGGGTAGGAACCATAATTTCAAAGACTCAGTTATCAAGAAATCATTTTTCAGCAAGGGAAATTTTCAAAATAATAGAATCACTTACAATGATTAAAAAAAAAGTTCTCTGAGAACAATAAATACAAACTCAAATCTCTCATCTTTAAAAAATCTTTATGAGAATGGTCTATGCAAAGATCAAGAATATTCTTGATGAAAACATGAGAAGGCAATAGAAAAGTATTGTTCTAGAGCAGGCCATAAATTTTTGGTCTGAAAACTGACAGAAATTTAGAGATTGATT
This sequence comes from Monodelphis domestica, assembly GCF_027887165.1. NCBI lineage: Eukaryota > Metazoa > Chordata > Mammalia > Didelphimorphia > Didelphidae > Monodelphis > Monodelphis domestica. The sequence goes on along the minus strand of NC_077234.1, from coordinate 127,327,827 downwards.
ATTTCTAGTTTGTGACATAGGGAATTATATGTCAACATGCCAATTATTTTTTTATTTAAAAAACTGACTATAACAAATTTCACCTCAGGAAGATAGCCTTAACTATTGGAGGGGGGGGAGGAAGAGAAGGGGAATGAAAGAATATGAATTATGTAAATGCATGCAAAATATTTAAATTCATTAATTAAATAAAACATTTAATTAAAAAAAGGAAGATAGCCTTAAACAAGTTATTTCCCACAAATACATGAAAACTCTTCAAGAAATTCTCAAAGATATGACTATAATGATCATTATAGCCAGTAACCCAATAAATCAGTTGAAAATATATTCATTTAAGGCAATATATTGGGCAGTTCTTTGGTACGATAAAGATAAAGAAAAAACTGGGCTTGGAATCAGGAAGACTATGAGTTCAAATCTAGCCTCAGATAGTTACTAGCTATGTTACCCTGGGCAAGTCATTTAAACCTGTTTAATTTAGTTGCTCATCTTTAAAATCAAAGAAGTAAATGGCAAAACATTCTTGTGTCCTTGTGAAAAAACTCCAAAATTGTGTCATAAAGAGTCGGATACAACTGAAATGACTGGATAATGAAAAGACCATATATAGTGTCATGGACTTTCTCATGCAACGTCCACTAGAAAGATATGTTCCCTAATGATGTTTAGGTTCTCTAGATATTCCTATTCATGAGAACATTGTCCTCATCCTACCAAATCCAAGGACACAAAAGGCTTCTCTATAATGTCAGCTATGATGAGGGGAAGAAATGGATCCAAAAGAGTTTAGAACTTGATTTCCATAAAGGAACAGTTAGAGCTAACAACAGAAAGCAAGCAATAAGATAATTATAAATGATAAGATAATTTATTCATCTAAGTAGCTACAACAACGTTGTGCATGAAATAGAGAAAGTTGAAATAGACATCTAGTGTAAACTATACTACTAGTTAGCTCCTGAATTTTGGTAAATCGTGTCACCTTTATGGGCTTCAGTTTTTCCATCTGGAAAATGTTACATTTGAAGGCTATGTGATTACTAAGATTCCCTTCAGTTCAGAAGCTATGGCAGAGGATAGTTAGGTGGCACAGTGGATAGAGGGCCAGACCTGGAAATGAGGGGTCCTGGGTTCAAATCAGACCTCAGACACTTCCAAGTTGTGTGACCTGAACAAGTCACTTAACTCCCATTGCCTCGCCCTTACCACTCTTCTGCCTTGGAACCAATAAACAGTATTGATCCTAGAATGGGAAGTAAGAATTTGTGTGTGTTTGGGGGGGAGGGGGGTAAGTCTATGACCAATGACTTTAAGTTCATTTTGACCCTGAAAAGATTTAATAGCCTGAGTCTCCTGTGGTACTTGAAAGATAAGCCTGGTTTGCTTTAGGTCAATCTCTATGTTTCTCTATCCATTACTTTCTTTTACAGAAAGCTACTCTAGCAGAACTTGCCACACTCACCTGTCAGTTTCTAAACTATTCAACTAGCCATCTTTGATGTTATGTGATGGCGTCTTCAGTCTTGAATGGCCTAGCAATGTCCCTGAGGTGATCCAGTAGCCATATGCACATTCCATGCAATGGCTTTTGCATTACAGATATTTTAAATACTGGTTTGTGGGTGTCATATTATGTACCTTTAGAAGAACATCATTTCCTTCAATGCAAGTGTTAGGGGTGCACTATTAAATATTGGTTACCTCCTCAAAAAGAATGAAAATGATACACTTTTAAGTTGAATCTACATTATTGACATTCTCTCCATCATTTTCTTAAGTCTAGCCTTTGACCAAAGCATTAAATCAAACCCTGATTTGTAGGGTTTGCTGATTTCACACTGAAAATGTGTGGTTCTCTAGCAGGACTCCCTTACAAGTACTCATTTTTTTTCTTTGAATTCCCAGGGCTTAGCAGCATGCCTGGAACATAGTAGACACTTAACAAAAGATGACTAAAATTAATTGAACTGAATATGTCATTGGGCCAAAAATCAAATTCTTTACCTGGTCACCAAGTTTCTAGTTATATCTCTCCATATTTTGAAACTGGTCTTTGGACAAAAGACACGGTATTGCTGAACCCAAACTTAATGCCACTGGACTTTTAATAAAACATAATGAAGATACAATAGTATGTGCATTATAAATATGAGCCAAGAAAAATGTTTTTGGCCAAAATATTTGAGGCACTTATTATGTATAAATACAGCTATGCCCAAGATTTGCTTGATCTCTCATCCAGCCCTTTCAACAGTCATTTCAGTTGAATTTCCTAAAATATTCCACTTGGAAAAATGGGGAAATGATTCATGAGTGTGCAGTTTCACCTAGAGGTTATGAGTAAGCAGAATCATGAGATCACAATGACAGTGACAGAATTAGAAAAAAGATTCATTTAAAAAAATAATGTTCATCCTATAGTTAAATGACTAGATCAGTCAAAAAGGATTAACAAACACTTGAAGCTGATATATCATAGAATTATGAAGCAGTCATGTGACCCACTATCAAAATTTTTGTTTCCCTTTTAATGTGATATTAGACTGGAAAGCAGGAAAACTAATTTCTACATCCAATTGTGTCCCATCTTAGATATGTGACCTTAGACAAGTCACTTCACTTTTTCTAAGCTCAATTTCTAAATTTAACAATCATTATAAGGAGGAAATTAAAGTAATTGATCTTTAAGATCTTTCACAATGCTACATTCTATGAGCATAGTAGGCTCAGGTGAAGTTAAAAGAGCAATATCTATATCTAGCTCCTGAAGACCCTGAAAAGCAGTGAAAATAGGAAATAGCACTACCCACCCACAGAATCATCCTTGCTTTCATAGTTTGGGAGTTTATAAATGAACATCAACAGATGGTGCAAAGACTGTCCTCGTTTACCTACCTTTACTTCCTACTCTTATTTTTATTATTAAGTGTTGTTACATTTCTGAAGCTTGATTCAGCACATAATTGCAATCCTCCTCTCTGGGTCACTGGTCAAATTTATTGCAAAAGAAAAATGCGAATCATTATTCAAGAGCAAATTCCACATATTTTCCACTTTCAAGCCTTCTCATTTGGTCCTGGGCCGATTCATTCCAAGGAACAGCACATTCCCCAGAGGTAATCAGATTGATGCAGTAGGGAAACTAAAACTGAATCCTCAATAGAAAGGTTTCCAAACTTGTTTTCAGTTTGCTATTCCTAGCATTCAATTCCATTTCCTAAACATCATCAAATCTCTGAAGGAAAAAAAAAAGAGAAAATCTGTGGTGCAATTACTTGAAGTCACCCTAAAGTGTAATGCTAGCCAAAGAAATAAGTTTCTTTCCCCTCCTCATCCTTTAATACTTGAGACAAACAGGATGCTATTTTCATTACTTATACCCTTTTCTTTGCACTAAAGAAAAATATAAATAAAAGAAAGTTAGAAAGAATAATTCCCATCATTAACTTAAAGTACCTGCTATCTGAAGGGACTATTATGTACAAAGTAATGAAGAGCTTCTAGTTTGTATATAGAGAGACTTCTATTTTATAAATAATGTACTATAATAGCAGTCTTATTTTCCTCTAGTTTTCATTCCTTTCTCTTTCTTTTTTTTCTCATCAGGTCCATTGTACAGCAGAGATTACTTTGGGTAATTATATTTCCTGAATTGCTTACTAAGATAGTTTTGAAAGCTCAGAAGAAGTGGAAGCATTTAAAATCTAGAAAAAGCCAATGGTCAAGCTGATTTCATTAAATGAATAGGACAACAGCATCCTTTAGTAATTGGAAATCACCTGTTTGCTGGAAAAGATGGTGAGTCATCAATTGATAAATGTGTACAGCATTTATACATGCTTCACAGATTGTTTCTATTCCATTTTTTTCTCATTAACATTGTCTGATTTGCTACAGTGATGGATAAAAGAGATGAATCTGAGAAATAATATGAATAAATATCTTTAGACATAGGATCATAGAATTTGGGAACTGGAAAGGACTTTAGAAATCACCTAGACCAGCACTGGTGAAGGTTTTCAAGTTTGGGTGCACAAATTGCCACTTCAAGCTGCCTGTGACCCCCACCCGCACCCCATCATTATCCCAGAAAGCTGAGGGAGAAAGTGCTCACTTTGGGCAGTTGGACAGAGAGAGGGGTGGAACATACAAAAAAATATCCTCAGGCACTGGGAAGAGGGGGAATAGAGCAGCTCCCTGAGTGCCAACTGGGCACACATTCCAATACTTCACCAATGCTGACCTAAACCAGACCTCTCATTTCAGAGATGAGGAAACTGAGGAAACCTAGACAAAAAGTAATCTGCCCGCTAACATATCATAAGCAAAGGCAGGATTAGAACCCTGGCTTTTTTACTCTGAATACAGTTCCTTTTACATAATCACCTGAACACCATAATAGCATCTTAAACTCTGTCTCTGTGTCTCTCTTTCACACACACACACACACACACACACACACACACACACATTTATTTAAACTGGATTTATAATTTTATAATTTGTCTAAGACTGATAAGGGATCTTCCCTAAAAATGCAGATAGGCACCTGCTTTTTTATTTAGTCTTCAAGAGTTGTCTAGGGCATCAACAGGGTCACACACAGCTAATATATATGAAGCATTCAATTTGAACCCAGGCCTTTCTGACTCGTAGGGTGGCTCTCTATCCACTACAAAGTACTGCTTCTCATTACCCAATATCAAATTAAGTTGCTAAGATTGATAATATTTTGAATCAATTGTCACACATTTGTGAGACAAACAAGCCAATGTAAATGCATTCTGGGAAATATATGAAGTTTGCCAAGACTTGAAAATAGCCTGGAGAAATATAGTAGCAAAATGGACAGATGGGCCCAAACCCAGAAAAGGAAAAGAGTAATAATATTGTGACTCTTCCAGGAAGGTCTTGGGTCCCTTTCTGTTACTCCCAAGAGGATATACCTACATACATTTAAATTGTCTACTCTAGGAAAGCAAGCAACAAGAATTTATTAAGTGCTTACCATGTGCCAGGCACTGTGCTAAGCACCGGAGATATACCAGAGAAAGAAGACAGTTTCTGCCCTCAAAGAGTTTACATTTGAATGGGAAAGACATAAAGGATGCTGAAAGAAAGGGACAGTATCCATGCATGGACATGGTGACAAAATCTGGAGAGTTAGCCTCAATGTAGAGGATATATATATATATATATATATATATATATATATATAAAACCAATTGCATGTAACAATAAATGTCCACATTTTCCTAAGTTATATGATCGAACTTATCTCCCTCCCTCCCTACCTTTCCCCCTCCCAGTGCTGGCAGGGCAGGCAATTAAATCTAGGTTATACATGTATTATCATGCAAAACATATTTCCATACTATTGATTTTTGTAGGTGGATAATCTTATAAAAACAAAGCCCCCAAACACAAACCCGAATAAACAATTGAAAAATTGTATCCTTTCAACCGCATTCTGACTCCAACTGTAGAGGACTTTTAAGTGCCATCTGAAGAGTTTGTATTTTTAACCTGGGAATCGTTGAAGGATTCTGAGAAGTTAAATGACATTATCATAACTAGGTTACTGGAAATGGGACACAGAGGATGATCCTGCGAAAGAGACTGAAAAGTTTTTAGCTAGATAGAGGACCCCAAAGAGAGCAGGATGAGAAAACCTGAGGATAGAGAGTGTACTAGAAGAAGTGAGTCATCCAGAGATTCAGAGTTTACAATTATGAGAGAGCCGATCACCTTGGAGAGAGCATTTTCAGTTGAGTGAAGAAGATGGAAGTCAGATGGTAGATAGAGGGAGGTAAAGGAAGTAGACTCAAATAATGCTTTCTAGGAGTTTGGCTGTAAAAAAAAAAGAGGAAGAATAGAGATAAAGACAGTAGCTTCCTATTGTAACCAACTATTCTTGCCAAATTGCTAATTAGGCAGTATATGACCCATCAGTGGTCTCCAGAACAATGCCTTTGGGAAGAGGGGTTAAGCTAACAACCTTCTCTATACCCCCCAAATTCCATCCCTGCCCAGAAACAGCCACCACATAAACAAAAGCCATTGTGCCTTACCTCTACTTGTAGGAAAGCATGGAACATAATATATGCAAGGCTATGCCCTTACTGCTTGTGTTGGGAAGAGAGGGTAGAAGGGAGCATCGAGATTATTATGAATAACCAACTAAAATCTGGAGTTACAATCTACAGAGGAAAACAAATATATGGATGAAGAGCGCACCTATTTGTCAGAATAGCACCTACCTCACAGAGTTGTTGTGATAATAAAATGAGATAACGTTTATAAGTGGGGCATCTAGGTAACAGTATGTAGAGTATTAGACTTGGAGTCAGGAACATGTGAGTTCAAATCCTGCTTCAGACATGTATTAACTATATCATACTTGGTAGGTCCCTTAACTTTTCTTAATCTGCTTCTTCATCTAAAAAATGGGGATAACAAATGGCATCTTCCTCACAGGGTTCCTTTAAATATCAAAGAATATAACATAAAAAGCAAATTTTGGATCTTCAAAATACCACATACATCCCGGCTATTCTTGTTATCTTAAGAATTTGGTGTATACCTGGATTACCTAAAATGGAGGCAATCAGGTGAGACAAACACCAGGGCCCTATCTCTGAGAGACAGGAGGGCTGGAGAATGTGTGGCTATTATGCACTGGTCTTTTGTGTGGCTGAGAGCAGTCTCTTTTCACTGGCTGTATACATGGACCTAGCCATGCCCACTTGACTGGAATATTCTCTCTCTTTCTTTAAAGTGATGACCAGAAGTGAAGGACTCACTCACAGGCAGCAATACTATGCAATAAGTTAAGGAAGAGTCTGAGGGACACCACCTTCCCCTCCCTCCAAGCCATGTGGACCAGAAAACCAAATGTGGAGTTTGAGTTATGTCCCATTTGTGCTTTTCAGTTCGAGGGAAATAAGTACAGAACCATGAGAACTTTGGTACTGAGGATTCCAGGTCAAAAGGAAAACTCTGAGAAGCCAGAATTCCAGAAAGCAAGCTCAGGGAGTGAATTTGGACTTGAAACTTTCTGGAACTAATACTACATAGGAACTGAGTTAAGCTTTGAACTTATTCTCCCTTCTCTCCCCACAGACAGGGGCCCTATGAGAGGGGTTATGTCCCAAAGGTCTTGGAGGGAACTCATGTTTGTACATTTTTTCTTGTTACATTTTTGAAGTCTCTTTTGTAGAAGCTAGTCATACTATTAAATGTTTAGATGAAACTGGAATGCTTGGACTCCAAAAATTATGAGAACATAATCAGTGGAGGTTCTAACCCATTGCAGTGAGGACAGATTCTTCCTCTCAACCCTTTTAGGACAGAGGAGAAGCAAACTGCAATGATCGTGGTTGTCATTCAGACAATGGGGACCAGAGTCAATCAATGTTACATTATTATTTGCGTGATTCCACCAAGGCAAAGATGGCAAGTCCATTGAACTGGTATATCAGCACCAATATAGCTTGGAAACCTGTGAACAATAAGTCTGTACTGGATTTGGGGGACTGTGTAGTGTTGTCAACGTGCTTCCACTGCTGCATGAAACAAAAATCCCTTTTTAAACATCAGCATTCTATCTAAGTTTCTCTATGACAACAAAACATGGGATAAAAAAGTCACCAAAGATTTAAACATTATTAACATGCAGAAGACAGTGGAGAAACTCTGAAAATAAATGGGAGCAAACAATATCAAGAAAATGCATGACATGAAGAGAAGGGCTAGTCATGTGGCAAAGGAAAGGGATAACAATTGGATAGTCAGAATAACCTTGAGATGTCAGAAAACAGTGAGGAGAAGCTCCAGCAAATTCGGTGAACCCCCGGTGGCAAAATTATGGAAGGGCCAGAACAGGCAAGCGTAGATGGTCAGAACTGTGACTCACATCATTGGTGGGAAATACCAAATCAAGGAGATAGTTCCTCATGATAGCTCTATGCCTGGAAATCATGAAACATTCACATTTGACTAGAAACAAAATTGCCAGTGACCCAAACAACAATGGAAAGATTCATAATGAGTGGAAGTAGACTTAAGTATGTTACCAATAATGGCTGACTTTCAAGGCAGGCGTTTAACAATGATAGTGAGATAGCAGAGCTAGTGTTACATTTGGTGTTACACACCAAATGCTAAAAGACTTGAAAGACTCCAGTGCAATGCAAAAGGGTTGTGATCAGCCAGGCAGAGAAAGCATTCATATCAATTAACTCATGGATTTATTGAAATATTGATATAAAATACACAGACTGGCCAAATTCAAAATGGGAACAGGGCAGACTATTTGAATTAGACTGGGAGGCACTGCATTTAGGGACTTGAGATCTGAGTTCAAATTTTGCCTTGGTTGCTCACTACATAGATTGTTGTTTATTTGTTGCTTTTGAAGAGGACCAATGATATTACAATATAATGTCTTGACTTAAATATAAATTGGATTTAAGTGAGGCAGAATTGCACAAAGTTGTCAGCCTTGTTCTCACTTCCAGAGTCACAGAGGTCTAGTGGCTAGATAAAAGTCACAATAACTGACTATGGTTTGGGATGCAGTGAATGATCTAGCCATCTTCAAGGTATGACCAAGCTCTAAGTGTTCCACAGCACCTGCTTCAGTCATATTCACAGCCAGTAGAACAGATTTTCTCATCCACCCATTCTACCCAAGAAGTCTTCACATGCTTGAAGTAGACATCCTCCTAACTCACAGATAAGTTGGAGGCTAGTCAGATATCCTCATCCTGGGTTAGCTGGTCTGGCAAGATGATTTTTCCAGGCTGTGGCCACTGCATATGCTACAGCTTCCTTGAGCCACAGGTGAAAGTCAGATGATGAATAGACGCCAAAGGTGGATGAGCAGCCCTGAAAAATAAGAAAGTCCTCAGACCAGAGATACTAGTCCTCCCTACACACCCCATAAGCCTCACTACATATGTAACTTTGAACAAACAACTTGGCCTCTCTGGGCCTCAGTTTCCTCATCTGGAAAATAATGGGATTAAAATAAATAGCCTCAAAGAGCCCTTCAGGCTTTAGATCTATAATCCTTGAGGGCAGAGTTTTCTAATTCCTTTGAAGAAAACTTTCTCTAAACCTAATTGCTTTTTCCAATTATTCTCTTTGTAATTTCTCTGAAAAGACATTTGCTTCCTTGGTTTGTTTTGGGCAACCAAACCAAATAGTCTTATATAACTGAAGCCCAAGTAAGTTCTAAATCTGGAAACTTTGATTGCAATTTATAAAGATCATCTGTCATTAAGTATGAAAATATGATGCTTCTTTCCTTTCTTGTGTGCCTCCCCCCTACAAAAAAAAATGAGAAAAATTTACCTTAAAGCAATACAACATCAATGTCAATAGCTGAACAGTTACATCAACAAACATTCTGTGCTGGCACACCATTATCTGATAGCAGGACTCTTTGTTCAAACAAAAATATCATGCCAAAGACCTGAGTCAAATGCATAAACATCAACACATCCTGCAGGCAGCAACTTCCATCAATTTCCAAGAAGTAATCAAATGTATGAGCCTTCAAAGACAACTTAATGGTGGGTGAAATGCTTCTGGAGCTGTACTAACCACAAAAATTGATACCTAGTCTTCACTTAATCTAATTAGGTGAATACTTCTATCAATAAACTAGGTATCATTTTTTACAATATCTTCCAGGGATTGGATTTGAAGTTGAAGGAAGCAAAGGCTTTAAAAATGCATCTTGGTAGTCTTCAGAAGGAAAAAGTTCTTACTCATTTCTAAACATTTAACTAACAAGGATTCATGTTCCTTCCCCTTTCTTTACCAGTGCTATTCAAGTTAGCATGGAACTAAAGAACTGGAAATACATGTCAAACAAATAACTAAGAAAGATAAAATTCTAATCTACTCATCCAGAATTAATTATTATTACCTCAGAGATAGAACTGGTATGGCATGGCAAATTGATTTTTTTGGAATACCTTTATTCCAAGGTAATGGATTTTCATTGGCTAGCGGTACTTTGTCTGCAGTGATTACCACCTTGATTCTGCTCCTCATGGTGCCCCTTCTCCTGGCCATGTCTTTCCCACAAAAATCTCCTTTTCAAGCACAATTACACCTGTAGTTGGACAATCCTCTATCACTATTTGCTTTCAACACCCACCCAATTGGCTGTCCCAAGTCAGAGAGTGCCTAATGTATTTAAGGTTCTAATACCCTTGGGTAAGCGACATCATACAAATCTGAATAAATGAGAGAGCCTTTGGATGTGAGTTCCTTCCATTAGCCAACAAATTGTCAATTGTAACTGAGATAAGCTGTCTCCAGCTATGTATGGTAACCACTAATTTCATGTGAACCACTGAATCCTATACCACAACCCAATCTGTGTCTGTGGGGGAAATGAAACAAAGATGGTGAACAGTTCTATATCAATCAGTTTGCAATCCTCTTATCTCTACAGTCTCATCAGGAGACTATTAAATCATTCCTTACTTCAGAAAAGAATACTGATAAATTCATTTTTTCAGTGTTTGAAACATTCAGTTTCTATAATCCCAAGAAGAAGAAGAATGACTTTTTTATAGCTAATATCCTATTTCACATATTAACTGATCAGGTAATGACTCTTTAATCAATGAAATCTGATATTTTCTCTAAGAACTGCAGAATAAAGAATTTAAATGTGTTTTTTCCCTAATGCAACAGTTCATCCTTGCAAATATTTTGATATTGAGATAGAACTGTTATCTGAATATATTTTATACCAGTGATGGCAAAACTTTTAGAGGGGCAGGTGATGTGAGAAATGTCCTCAGGTGCACATAGAGAGGGGAAGGGGAACAGCCCAGGCCCACATCCCTCTGACTTTCTAATAATGAACTCTGGTGAACTCTGTGCCCACATGTGCCCACATGTGCCCACAGAGAGGGCTCTGAGTGCTACCTCTGGCACATGTGCCATGGGTTCACCACCACAGCTATATATCCTTAGCCCTTTCCACTTCCACTTCTTGACTGAACTTATTGTCAAACGTAGCTTGATGGTATAGTGGACAGAACAATGGACCTGAAGTCAGGAATACCTGAGGCCAAATCTAGTCTCATCCTTAACAGATGTGTGACCCTAGGGAAATCACTTAGCCTCTGTTTGCCTCAATTTCCTCATCTGTAAAATAAGAATAATAATAATCAGGATAATACCTTGCAGTGTAGTGGTGAGAACCAAATGAAATCATATTGATAAAAGCATGAACACAGTTCCTGGAACATAGTAGGTGCCATGTAAATGATTTCTCCCTACTCTTCCCCCCCTAAGACAACCAGCTTCTCCTCTCACTTTTTAAGACTTTATTATGATTTGACATAATAAGCAAAGAGGGAGTTCTACCAAATTCCTTTTATGACACAAATATGGTACTGATTCCAAAGCCAGGCAGGTCAAAAACAGAGAAAGAAAACGATAGACCAATCTCTTTAATGAACATAGATTCAAAAATTTTAAATAGAATACTAGCAAAAAGACTCCATCAAGTCATCACAAGGGTTATTCATTATGATTGGGTAGGAGTTATACCAGGAATGCAAGGATGGTTCAATATTAGGAAAACCATCCACATAATTGACCATATCAACAAGCAAACCATCAAAATTATTATGATTATCTCAATATCAAATCACATGATTATCTCAATAGATGCAGAAAAAGCCTTTGATAAAATACAACACCCATTTCTATTGGAAACACTAGAAGGTATAGGAATAGAAGGTCCTTTCCTAAAAGTAATAAACAGTATATACCTAAAACCATCAGCAAACATCATCTGCCATGGGGATAAACTAGATGCATTCCTAATAAGATCAAGAGTGAAACAAGGATGTCCATTATCACCTCTTTTATTTAACATTGTACTAGAAACACTAGCAGTAGCAATTAGAGAAGAAAAAAATTGAAGGTATTATAATTGGCAATGAGGAGACCAAACTATCACTCTTTGTGGATGATATGATGGTCCACTTAAAGAACCCTGGAGAATCAACTAAAAACCTAGTGGAAATAATCAACAACTTTAGCAAAGTTGCAGGATACAAAATGAACCCACATAAGTCATCAGCATTTCTATATATCTCTAACACATCTCATCAGCAGGAATTAGAAAGAGAAATTCCATTTAAAATCACCTTGGACAATATAAAATACTTGGGAATCTATCTGCCAAGACAAACATAGGAACTATACGAACACAACTATAAAGCACTTTCCACACAATTAAAACTAGATCTAAACAATTGGAAAAATATTAACTGCTCATGGGTAGAACCAGCTAACATAATAAAAAATGACTGCCCTACCCAAACTTATTTACTTATTTAGCGCCATACCCATTGAACTACCAAAACACTTTTTTTACTGAATTAGAAAAAAACATAACAAAGTTCATTTGGAAGAACAAAAATCAAGGATATCCAGGGAAATCATGAAAAAAAAAAATGCAAAGGAAGGTGGCCTAGCAGTACCAGATCTTAAACTATACTATCAAGCAGTGGTCATCAAAACAATATGGTACTGGCTAAGAGACAGAAAGGACGATCAATGGAATAGACTTGGGGTAAGTGACCTCAGCAAGACAGTCTATGATAAGCCCAAAGATCCCAGCTTTTGGGACCAAAATCCACTATTTGATAAAAACTGCTGGGAAAATTGGAAGACAGTATGGGAGAGATTAGGTTTGGATCAACATCTCACACCCTACACCAAGATAAACTCAGAATTGAACATAAAGAAGGAAAGTATAAGTAAATTAGGTGAACACAGAATAGTATACATGTCAGATCTTTGGGAAAGGAAAGATTTTAAAACCAAGCAAGAGTTAGAAAAAACACAAAATGTAAAATCAATAATTTTGATTACATCAAATTAAAAAGATTTTATACAAACAAAACCAATGCAAGCAAAATTAGAAGGGAAGTAACAAATGTGAAACAATCTTCATAACAAAAACCTCTGACAAAGGTCTAATTACTCAAATGTATAAAGAGCTAAATCAATTGTACAAAAAATCAAGCCATTCTCCAATTGATAAATCAGCAAGGGACATGAATAGGAAATTTTCAGTTAAAGAAATCAAAACTATTAATAAGCACATGAAAAAGTGCTCTAAATCTCTTATAATCAGAGAAATGCAAATCAAAACAACTCTGAGGTACCACCTCACACCTAGCAGATTGGCTAACATAACAGCAACGGAAAGTAATGAATACTGGAGGGGATGTGGCAAAGTAATAAAATGGAGGAATTCCATGTGAACTGGAATGACCTCCAGGAATTGATGCAGAGCAAAAGGAACAGAACCAGGAGAACATTGTACACAGAGCCTGACACACTGTGGTACAATTGAATGTAATAGACTTCTCCATTAGTGCAATGCAATGATCCTGAACCACCCAGAGGGTTCTATGAACACTATCCACATTCAGAGGAAAAATTGTGGGAGTAGAAACACCGAAGAAAAACAACTGCTTGACTACATGGGTTGAGGGGATATGATTGGGGATGTAGACTCTAAATGAACATCCTAGTGCAAACATTAACAACATGGAAATAAGTTCTGGTCAAGGACACAAGTAATACCCAGTGGAATTGCATGTTGGCTACGGGAAAGGTGGGGTTAGGGGAGGGAGAGATAGAATACAATCCTTGCAACCAAGGAATAATGTTCTAAATTGACTAAGTAAAAAAAATAATAAAAGTAATTAATTAATTTAGTTTAGTTTTTAAAAAATACTTCATTGCAAATTTGTATTTTTGTATATCAAGATTGTGTAAAGTAAGGGATATAATAACAGATTTCATTTCCCTCTACTTCCAAAGAAAGAAATATTAAGTAATGTTTGGGTTGAAAAATAATAATAGCATTTCATATGTAATATCACATTTAAAGCTCACAACATCCCTGTGAGATAGATGCTATTATTATCTCCAACTTAGAGATGGGAAAACTGAAGTTCAGGAGATTAGATGACTTGTCAATGGTCACATAGCTAGGAGCATCCAAAATGACATTCAAGGTCAGACTTTTCTGACTCCCAATCCAGCAGTCTTTCTATAAGACCAAACTATCTCTGAAGGAAGCTAAATGTATCATCTCAGACAGTACTTGGATATTCCTTTCAGTTATTCGACTATATGACTGCTTCTGATCAAGGAATATAATGTTAATAATGATACACAACATTTCTAAAGAAATTAAGACATAAATCACTCTGCATACATTTTCTCATCTGATTCCCACAACTACCCTGAAAGAGAAGAACTATTTTTTATTTTACAGATGAGAAAATTGAAGTTGAGAGATGAAAAGTGACTTGTCCAGGATGACATTGTAGGTGTTACAGGTGGGATTTGGAGTCAAGTATTTCTGACTCCATGCCCAGAACTCTATTTACTAGAAGACTACCTATACAAATGGGAATTGCTTTATAATTTGAAACTTGTTCTGACCTTCAATGTTATTTTATATAGATGATTTGATCATAAAACCTTAAGGTTAAAGAAAGCACATCTATTCTATCTTTCTATTTCCAATCCTGAAATATATTTGTCCTTTGACTGTCCAATGGCCAACTCTCAAAAATGAGATCTTTTAATGGGCTTCTTAAAGTTCACACACTTTTGTTGGAAAATTTTTCTCCAAGTCTGACTCAGATCTCTCCTGCTGCCATATCAACTCATTCTAGTGTCTAACTTAAACTGTCAGTCTTGTTTAAAGTTAGAGCATGGGCGTGGCACTAAGAACTCAAAATAGACTCATAGTGGATATCTTCCAGTTAGCTCACTCTCAGGCATTTGAGGAGTTTGGATGTATTCATTAGAATACTAAAAGGCATCATAAATGATAAAGTGATTGTGCTAGAAGAAAAGATCATTATGATTATTAGTCTGGTTTCAAATAAAGTTGATAAGCAGCATGGGAATAATTTGTGGCATTGTCCCAGGCAAACACATTACTGAAACTATAAAAATGATGTATTGCTATTTTAATTACCCATGTATGTGTCCTTTGAGAAAAGATTCCTAATTCTGACAGTCCACCCATCTTTAGATAAAATTTATTAGCAAGTATAACAAATTCATCTGCAGGAAGGGCAGAGAGGATAAGAAGGAACACATATTCAAAGTCCTTCCATGGATGCAAGATTTTAAGTACCTATTAGATAACTCTTACAATGACTTTAACTTCTGCTTCAGCTCCAAAAACCTGCTTCTCTTTCTCGTTTTGCTTTTGTCCCAGAATGTCATCCCTGCTCTCTTAGTTATCCATGCTTAAAACTCCAAAGGCAGTGTGGCACAGTGGAAAGAGCACTATATTTGGAATTTGAAGACATGGTTTTAAATCCCAACTGTGGTGGTCTAGCCAAGATAATGGAGTCTTTTTCTTGCTATTTAAATATCTCTTGGGCACAAACACACCACTTGTCTCTCCCTCATACATGATCATCCATGTCTGTTAATACATGTCCTAAAAAAAATGTTTGTCACCTCTTATGCTTACGTGAATGTTGTTACATGCTGAATCTAGCTTCGATTCATTGGGTATTTTTCATCACTGTTTCACTTGCTTGGAGCTGTGATATTTTGGATGATGTGGTGTTCCTCAATAAACCACATAGAAACCTTGGGAAAATATTGACAGTAAAGGGATGGATTTTTACAGTATGGGATCCTTGATATCAGCACAGACTCTTTGCAGTTTTCTCAAATGTGATTCAGTCCTATCTCCTCTTCCTTCTACATTAGTCTTAGCCATTATCCATCTACACCACTTGTCCAAGATATAAACTGAATGGGCTTTTCATCCAAATGCACATCCTCATCTAAGTAAAGTATATTTTTCATCCACTGCTTTTGTTCATTGTGAATGATTCAATGTTGTGTGTATTTCACTGAAAATGCTTTATAATATTTCAGGATTTGAAGAATTGAGAAGTCATCATTAGGGAATAGGAGAAAACATTTCCTTTATCCTCCATGACCCTAGTGAAAATCTTTGCATTTGGTTTCATGTTTGACACATTACAGAATGATATGTCACTTGTTTAAATGATCGAGAACATAAGTATTATAATATTCTGTTTGAGATTTTTATTCAATCTTTGATTATAGATTCCTTAAATATTTATGGAGAAAATTGCTTTTAAAATGTTCCTCAATAGAATGAGTTGAAAATAGTGACATAAACCCTTGAATGTTCTAATCATCGTTCAGAAGAAGAATATAGGAAAACTGAACCAAGAGGAAAGCCTTCTGTGTGCCTAGAGAAGTTTAAACAACAATGGAAAGTGGAGATAATTTAAAGATGATGGACATAAATTTAAACCTTACAAAAACCTGTACATGAAGAGATTAACCCTAAATAGATACTGTGCAATTTGTGGCAGTCAGTTTCATGTTTCATGGTATAGACATAGCCACAATGCACCCTTATCATGGGAGTAAAATATTTGGATGTGTCAAAAATCCCTGATGTGCTTATACCATAAGCTTAGAGGAGGGAAAATTCATTTTGTTAATAATAAAATGCTTTGTTTCCACAAACTGGGCTTTTGAAAAGGAGAAATTGAAAGAAAGCATAGTAAGCTAAGTATTTTAATAATTCTTCTATTCTAATCCTGGTATCTGAGGGCAGGGAAGAATTTTGTACGGTCATCAAATATATCCTATTTTTGGGTAGTATCATATTACATCCATCTCAGACAGATGAAAATGTCTTCATTCTAAAGCTCTCCAGAAGAGATTCCATAACCTGACTTGGGAATCCATTCTAATATTCAACTCTCACAATGAAAACATATTCCTTTCTCCCATTTTTGCTCCATTACTTATAGCCATCAAGTTGAAGATGCAAGCAAAAGGAAATTCAAGCCCATTTCTGATTTGTGTTTTCACAATGTCCATCCATTGTGGTGAAACTCCAACTCTCAACATCATTTGTAAACATTGAGCCACCCCTATCAAGGGTCCACCTTTGAAATGAATTTGGGGATTTAGAAATGGCGTATTGACATTAAATATCAATATTGAGAAAATATGATTCTAGTAACTGAATACCTAGAAAAATTTAAACAGGCAAAGAGAATACAGAGACTGGGATCACTAGAAGGAAGTGATACAAACCACTGGATTTTTAATGGACTTGAACACTTCTCAAGAAATTGGGATCAGGAAAAAAGAAATGTTGGTAACTCTAAAACCAAGGGAGCCCCAGGGAACTGACAAAGGATTGAGATTCTAGGAAAGTGGGAATCTGATTCAGGGAACTTTTATAAGCAAATAGGAGAGCTAGTGATTTAACAGATAGAGAGCTATGAGGAGAAAGCCATTTTTAAAGAGGGTGTGATACAGGAAAATATAATATTAAATTTGGAATCAGAAGAACAGTTAAGTGACCTATTGGATAGAGAGTTATGCCTGGAGGCAGGAAGTCCAAAGTTCAAATTTGACCTGAGTCACTTACTTACTGTGTGAGCCTAGGGAAATCACTTAACCCCCATTCCCTAGCCCTTACTGCTCTTCTACCTTAGAACCAATAGATAGTATTGATTCTAAAGTGGAAGGTAAACATTTTTTTTAAAAAAAATTGGAATTAGAAAATCTTGGTTTGATTTTGGTACCTGATCCATAACTAGGTTTTTTTTTTTTTAGAGTGGGTCAATTTACCTCTGAGCCTTAGACTTCTTAGCTATCATATGAGTGGGTAGAGATTATCTCCAAGAGCATCTCCAATTTTAAATTATGCTCCTGTGATATGAGGAGGTGTACCTGCACCAAGATAGAAAAGAATCTTGTTTCCTTAGTTATAAGAAAAGTGACAGTGATAGCTCTTGTCTTGGACTGAGGGTGAAAATGGGGAAGAAAGAAACAGGATGCATGATGCAAAATAACTGTAATAGCTGGATCTGTGTGTGAACCTGTGCCAAGATGAATTTAGTAACATGAGACTATGTTCAGGTACGAGTCAAAATAGATGGCTTCTGAGGTCACTTCCCATTCTGAAATTGTTTGATTTTATGATTCTAAGTCCTCAAAGATCACTGCCAACTCTGTGACCCAAAGTGGAACTTACCCATAGAGTCTTTACCTTCCCCTCCCTCAATTTTATAATGTAAATGCCTGATTAAGAACCCATGAAAGAGATGATATGATACAGAGGAAATCCATGCTCCCAGACTGTGGAGGAGAAATCCCTGATCCCCTGGGTATGAATAACAGAATATGACTCCAGCAGCAGTGAAAATAGCCATGGAGCCATCAGTTAGGGGGCTGTCCTCGGTCATATTTTATCTCCATCTGCAACCCATTCATATTATACTCAAAGCAGCTCTATCCCTTCTCAAGGGATGCCTCAAGACCAGGGAGGTACTGATCAGTGTTAAACCACTGTCAGTCTTTTGGCGGGCTGGGGAGGGGATTTTATTATGCACACAGTATACATTTTTTAAGTTTAATTTACATTATCAATTTTCTCAATCACTTTCTTGAGTCTGGATAATTAACAAAGTCCTGGCATGTAACATACTCAGATCTCTAGGGTGTAAATGCTCATACTCAATACATTTGATTTGCCTCCAAAGCATCACTGCCTATAGGTATCTAATGCCCCAAAATGTGCTTTTCTTTTCTTTTTGTACTTTCTTAAACTAGAGGGCAGAAGAGCAACTGGGATCTAGGCACTAAAACTTACCTAAGATTTTGAAGACAGGGGATTCTTATATTTGATCTTAAAGGCTCAAGACATTACAATTGGGTAAATGAGACAATCTGTCCTTAAAAACATTAGGGAGGGGGCAGCTATGTGGCTCACTGGATTGATAGACATGCCTAGAGATGGGTATTCCTGGTTCAAATCTCCTAGAAATTGGGGGTTCCTGGGCACATTACTTAATTCCCATTGCCTAACCCTTACCACTCTTCTGCTTGGAACCAATACTCAGTATTGATTCTAAGACAGAAGGTAAGGGTTTAAAAAAATCAGGGGGAAAATCATCAGGAAATAGTGTGGAACACAAGTCTTGTGTCTAGCATTATGTGAATAATTTGCCATCTAGAGGCACATTTTCTAAAAGTGCCTGAAATTTTTTTTTGTATGATGGGCACCTTTGGCAATTTGTTGAAGTCTCTGGATCCTTTCTCAGAATCATATTTCTAAAAGCATAAAATAAAATACAAATGATTGCAAAGGAAACATTATATTGAAATATGGTTATCAAAATATTAAAAGTTACAAGTTCATGGCAGCTCTGAAATTTATCCATGAACACCTTCATGATCTGTGGAGCCTAGTTATAAAATCCCCATTATATCACATAAGAACAATTCTATGACATGTACAGAAACAATGAATTGTAACTGTCATGTTTACAGCATTTTCACTGTCCAGTAGATCTCATAGTCAATCTGCTGATGCTACTCCCCCCAAACAAATTTATGGATGGCTAAATATGAGTTTGTAGACTAAATATGTTTTTATTAAGATATCAGATGGGCAGTAGCCTATATTGCCATGAAGGACCAAAGGGCAAAAAATGTTAAAGGAGCTTTCCTTCTTCAATTCATCATCCTTTGAAATATCTCTTCTATATACACCTCTCCCTTTAGTCTTCCCCAAACAAAACATGCTTACTTGGGCAAAGTGAACCTCAAGATGAAGTTATTCAAATCTCCAAAGTTCCTTCCCACCTAACTTCTATATAAAAGGGAATTAGAAGAACAGAATTTATTCTGTGAAAAATTCTGCACAATAGGCAATTTTTTCAGCAATGCTGGACAGAGAACTTGTGCATGTTCTAACTTTATGACTAGCACTGATCAGAAAAGAAAATGTACAATGGAGCAAAAATTACTGGAACAACGTTTCATTTTGTAATAGCAATAGTGGGTTATTGTGGATCTACAGAAACTAGACCAAATTTGAATGTCTGACTTTGCAGCTGAATGTTGGATTTTTGTGCCATAGATTCATGTTTCATTGATCTTTTGCTGTATTTAAAATTCTCCTGTTTTTGAAGAGCAATATTATTCTAAATAAATGTTCAGCTGTTGTAGCTCTTCAAGAGCATAATACTTCAATGACAAAGATATTATAGCCTCTTGATGGGTTTGAGTGAAAAGAAGTGTTTCAAAGATTAGTCAAGCCCACAATGAACCAGGATCAGTTGCCCCAAAGAACAATGTGAAATGTGTATGAAAATGAAAACCAACACTAAGAACTGAAAAATTATTGCTATAAAATATCCTAATTAGTCAAAAACTTTCAGAGAAACCTTGTAACTAACATGTCTGCTACTAATTTCTCTGCAATATGATATGTTTCTTGAAATTAGAAAAAGAATAACAATACTATTTTTAAATGTAAACAATTAACCCATGTTATGAAGATAAAATACTTGTTATGAGAAAGAGATACAAAGACAAGGGTACCAAAGACAGAAAAAGATAATCTACATTGATGAAATTCACTTTTTCATGTAAACAATTATCAGGAGAAATCCAAGGGAGCTTATATGATCTGAACATCTTCAGACACCAAAACATCAATCTAAAAATATTTGGGGGATTTTTTTCCCTTCCAGTCAATCTAGAAGTCATCCCCATTGAAGGAACTTGTTGTTGTTCAATGGTTTCAGTTATAACTGAGTTTTCATGACCCCACTTGGGATCTTCTTGACAAAGATACTGGAGTAGTTTGTTATTTCCTTCTCCAATTCATTTTACAAATGAGAAGACTAGAGCAAACAGGTTTAAGTGACTTGTCCAGGGTCTCACAGATAGTAATTGTCTGAGGCTGGATTTGAATTCAAGTCTTCCTGACTCTATCCCCTGCTCTACCTACTTGCCCTAATTGAAATAATGAGACTATATCAATATACTTGAGAAGCTGTTATTAGTCTAGAATTACAGAAGTTCCAAAATGGAGACGAAATTTTGCAACATAAACTTGAATCATACCACATATTTGGAAAGGTTAAGAAATTTATCCAAGAGATGGATATAAATATGCTTAAATGGCTAGGGAACCCTCCTGATTAAACTTACTGATAATTATTAATGTAATAATAGATTACATTATCTGCTTTAAGCTCCCAATAACTCTGAGAAGATAGTACTGAGACCTATATCTGTTAAGGTAAAATGATTTGCCCATGAATACACAACTAGTAAGTATTAGAAGTAGGATTTGAATCAGATCTTCCTAATTTTATCCATCATGTACAATAATTTTGTAAAGGTTTTTTTGGAGTTTATATTTTATCTTTTGGATATTCAAATGCACTAGCTTCTAGCAAGTATAAACTATGCCTAGTAACAGTAGTAGTATAGTGAACTGAGAACTGGTCTCAAAGTTAAAAGGACTTGAATTCAGGGGACAGCTGGGTAGCTCAGTGGATTGAGAGCCACGCCTAGAGATGGGAGGTCCTAGGTTCAAATCTGGCCTCAGACACTTCCTAGCTGTGTGACCCTGGGCAAGTCACTTGACCCCCATTGCCTAGCCCTTACTACTCTTCTGCCTTGGAGCCAATACACAGTATTGACTCCAAGATGGAAGGTAAGGGTTTTAAAGAAGAAAAAAAAAGGACTTGAATTCAAGTTCTGCCCCCTGACACATACTAACTGTGTGACCCTTGAAAAGTTGCTAAATTTCTCAGTGCCCCAGGGAACTTTGTAATCCATTAATTTCAAAGATTGCTCCATACAGATTGGTAAAGGAAATAATTCACGGAAATTTTCCCAAACTAATGAAATCACAAAATAAACAAAAGTTAAATATTTGTGAGATATTTTGTGAGGTGCTGAGGGTAAAAAGAAAAAAAAAGTCCTGGACCTCAAAGAGATCAAAGGTATTATAATAGAATAAAATAGTCTATCTTATTGGGCAGCTTACATTTGGGTCAATCTAATCATCACTCAGATTCTTCTTCATTGAGTGTTCAAGCATGACTACCCAGATCTTCCTAGTAGAAACATGATAATAGTTTTCAAACATTTGAGGGTTATTGCATTGAAAAGAATTAGATTGTTTCTACTTGGCATCCAAAGTCAGAATTTTGAGCAGTGAGCAGTTACAGAAGAGCAGATTTTGGCTTACTGTAAGGAAATGTTTCCTAATATTGAAAGATGTCCAAAAGTAGAATGGACTGACTGGAAATTGGTGATTTCCCCATCTCTGGAGGTGACTTGATGGAAATGTCATTGTGAGGAGCCCATTACCAGTGTAGATTAGACTAAGTGACCTCTGGGGCAGCTAGTTGGTGAAGTGGATAGAGTGCTGGTCCTGGAGTCAGGAAGGCTCATGTTCAAACTTGGCCTCAGACACTTACTAGTTGTTTAATCTTGGACAAGTCACTTAACCTTGTTTGCCTCAATTTCCTAATCTATAAAATGATCTGGAGAAAGAAATGGAAAACCACTCCAGTATCTTTGCCCAGAAAACCTCAAAAAGGGGTCAAAAAGAGTCAGACAAGGCTGAAATGATTGAACAGCAATGTCATTAAGGTGTCCTCTAGTATACTTTTCAAGTTTGAGATTCTATATTAAAGCAAGTATTCTTCTAGAGTAAGAAAATGGACTAGATGATCCTGAAGGCTCCTTTTTGCCCTAAGATCTTGTGAATCTATGAAAATTTCATTATGTTACTGAAAAAATTCTTCAGTGTTCCAATTACCATAGACAGAGCAAGTTGAGTCAAGAAGTATCTGATGTATTTGTTCTTCTGCCTACTTCGTGCTAGGCACTGTGCTAAGCATAGGGAATCCAAAGAAAAGGGGTGGGGAAAGGGGGTTTGGAGTTCCTGCTCTCAAGGAGCTCCCAGTCTAAATGAGGAAATAATGGTCTAAGAATTATGTACAAACAAAATATATACAGGATAATTTGCAAATAATCTCACAGTGAAGACACTATCACTAAGGAGGATTGGGATTTTAGAAGGTGGGATTTTAAATGGGATTTATGAGAAGCCAGGAGATGGACATGAATGGGGAGAGAATTCCAGGCAGGGGACAGCTAGTGAACATTCAGAGTTGGGAGATAGTGTGTGGTGGTTAAGGAACAGCATGGAGTCTAGTATCAACCTGGTTTTCAGAGTGCCTGGGAGGAATAAGGCATAAAAAGATGGAAATGTAGGAAGGTATTAAATTATAAAGGATTTTGAATGCCATTTGCTACTGGAGGTTATAAGGACCACTGGAAGAAATTGGCTAGAGGGTCAAACTAGTACTTTAGGAGTGTCATTTTGAGAACTAAGTAAAATTTGGAGTGGGAAAAGAATTAAGTCTAGAGTCCATCAAGAAAGCTTTTGTCCAGGTAAGAGGTAATTAGTCCCTGGATCCAGGAGATAGAAGTGTCAAAGGAGAGAAAGGAGCATATAGGAAATTTTTTTTAACTGTTAAAAAAAAATGTGTTACCATTATGGAAGAAGTCCTTACATGGCAGGAAAAACTTTGCCACCATTTTGGTGGGGATAATCGAATTCCTTAGGATTGCCTCAACGCCTGAAAATCTGAGGAATCAACCAACAAGTATTTCTTAAGCACTTTCAATGTGCCAAATGTATATGTACATAATAAACTCAACATATACAAAATTAAAATATAAATACATGATAAACTGAGTTAGAAGAAAGAGAGGGAAAAGGTGCTGAGGGAATAGACCAAGTAAAAGATCAAAAACTAATAAATAGTTGATTGTCAAGTACTTTAAGTGCCTACTATATACCATGTACTGTTAGGTGATGGTGAAGACAAATGAGTCTCTGCCCTGAAGGAATTACATTCTATCAGAGTACATAAATACCTACGTAGGAATATATTAGATAGATAGATAGATAGATAGATAGATAGATAGATAGATAGATAGATAGATGGATGGATGGATTCATACAAAACAATTTCCATGGTCAAATCCATCCATATGTATGAATATAGAACATACATAGAGAAATTATAAATAGACATAAATAAGATAGATATGTAGATAGATGAGAGATCTAGACAGATGGACAGAGATGAGATAGATAGGGAGAGAGAGAGAGGGAGAGAGAGAGAGAGAGAGAGAGAGAGAGAGAGAGAGAGAGAGAGAGAGAGAGAGATGGATGGTTGGATGGATGGATAGATTTGTAAGAAGTAAATACAAAGAAGTTTCAATGGGAAATCTGGGAGTGCAAGCAAAGGTTTCAGACTTTGAGCTAAATTTTGAAGAAAAGCAGGGATCCCAAAAAGAGAAGGGATAGTGTCTTATCAGAAAAAGAATGCTGCCATGCACTTTCTAATGAAGCAAAAATCAAATTAGTCATTCATGGTTTCTGCTGATTATGTTGGAATCACCTCAACTTAGAAATTAAAAAAAAAAAAACAACCCTCAAGAAAATGTTATTGGCCACTCTCCACATAGAATATTTCAATATAAAACAAGTTTAGAAGGGGATTGAAAGAATCCTATAAGCAGGTAATTCTTTATCACAAGCCATTTCCTCTAAATGAGTAGTCATTCTGGTATTACTTAGGAATTGAACTTTGCTGCTACTTGTTGTCTTGATTGCCTGGGGAAAAGTGCCCATGACCATGCACCAAGTTTTGACTCAGCTCTGAGGGAACATGACAGTGCAGCCTCCCATGATTCACAAAGAGAGGTTTTTGGTCAGCCCACCTTTTGTATTGGGGCACATTACCCTCTCTGGTAATATGCAAATCAAGAAATTCAGGCTGATAGGAAGGAAATGAAAATACCTTACTTAAAAAGAAATGTCATTCTGCCCTGAAAAGCATTTGGGCCTATTTTAATCACAATTTTAGGGAAATGACACAGTGTAATTTTGATCCTTTGAAATCTTTAGAAGATAAATGCTATGTAAAGGTATTGGATTTGGAGTTAGAGGGTTTGGGTTTGAATGCCAACTTTCAAATTTATTGCCTGGGTGACTGTAAATCTTCTTTGTTCTCCAGGCTTGAATTTCCTCATGTATAAAAGGAAGGGGTTGGATTGGGTAAAATTCAAAGCTCCAAATCTATGATCCCATGATCCTATGAATGTTCAGGAAGCAATGTGGCTAAATGGCCAAAACAGCTGACTGATTTCAAGGAGAAAATTGATTTCTCTGACTTTGTCAGTGACTATATAATCATTCATGGGAAAGTCAGCCAATCTCTGTATTTTCTGTCTGTTAAATTAACTCAAGTGAAATCAACAGGTATTTGTTATACACCTACTACATGTTAGGGTCTGAGATATAAAAACACCAAAAGAAATAATCCCTGCTCTCAAAGCACTTGAGATCTCTTGGGAGCCAGAGGGAGATTAGTGGTATTCCCATAAAAAAAAAAAGTTCATCTGAGAAAGGAGAGAATATTAATAACTGGAAAGTATTAGGAAAGACTTCCCATGAGTGCTTGAGAGTCTTGAAGAAAGCTAAAGATTATAAGATATCAGGATATTGGGGGGCACAACCTGTGCCAAAGTATGGAGATAAGAGATGACACAGAGATCAGAAAATGGCCAGTAATCAGTCTGACTAAAACAGAAAACATGAGAAGGGGAGTCATATGAAATATGAATTAAAAAGTGGGGTAGAACATGGCTTTAAATTATTTACTACAAAATTTGAATTTATCATCGAGAAAATAGGGAGCCATTGAAGACTTTTTAAATGAGAACATCACGGTGAGACCTGCAACTTGGGGTTATTAACTGACTAACTGTGTGGAGAATGGATTGGAGAGGGAAGACTTTGGATTGGAAAGGGACAGCAACAAGGAGGCTATTACAGCAGACCAGGCAAGAGGTGAGAAGTTGAATAAAGGTAATCTCATATGAGTAAAAAGAGGAAAATGAAAAATACATAGAACATTATATGCCACCTTCATAAGCCAATGGAAATTTTGAATTGTTCTACTGTGAAGAGCATGAGTGCGTGTATACTTATTTTTGTCATTAAATGAAAACACTTTGGTAGAGAGAAATCAAGGCAATTACAAAATGCTTTTAGCTATTTTTATATGTATTTATATTTATAGATACTTATAATTATTTATGCCAGTGACAGCATGGCATGGTGGGTAGAGAGCTGGCCTCAAAGCTAGGAACATAAGGATTCAATTTTTAAATATGAGTCACCCATAAGCACATGATACTCAGAACACATTATTTCTGTTGTTGCATTTTCCAAGGAATCCTGAGTGGTTTGATGTATGAATGGGAGGGTAAAGGGGATTGTAAGGTGGATGTTTAGTTCGAGTAAATCAGTTGCACAATGGGATCTTAATAATCTCCACAACGTGGTCAAATATGAGAGATACAGGTATACTGTATTGTTGAATGTCATTTGAGGAAATCTGTGTGTTCCATATAAATGTCTTCATCCAAGACAAATCCACAAAGAATTTATATATCAACCACTCTCATAACAATTTTGTATATAGGTAGAAGAGACAGCTTATAACATTCAATCTATATTTTGTTGTCTTCATTTGTTTCAGTCATGTTTGATTCTTTGTGACCCCATTTAGAGTCTTGGCAAAGATACTAGAGTGGTTTTCCATTACTCTCTCCAGTTCATTTTACAGATGAGGAAACTGAGGCAAACTGACTGAAGTGACTTGCCCAGGGCCACACAGCCAGTAAGTGTCTGAGTCCAGGAAGATGAGTCTTCCTGCCTCCAAGCCCAGCACTCTATCTACTTCACCATCTAGCTTTCCTTGACCTATACAGGCAAATAATAATCACTCAAAAAATACGTACATAAGTTAGAAATACTAA
The DNA here is from genome assembly GCF_027887165.1 of Monodelphis domestica. NCBI lineage: Eukaryota > Metazoa > Chordata > Mammalia > Didelphimorphia > Didelphidae > Monodelphis > Monodelphis domestica. Next base: position 127,301,013 of record NC_077234.1, on the reverse strand, counting down.
TTTGGCATTGTTAGTAACAATGAATGTGATATTGGACTTTACATTCTAATAAGTGAGGTAAAGGAGGGACAGAGTTGGTCAGGGAACTATATTAAACTTCTATTGTGAATAAACACTACAATAAATGACCATGGAGAAATAACAATGGAAACTCACACTTATACAGGGCTTTGGTTTTTACAAAACTATTTCTTTGAAACCTCATTGTGAGACAGATAGGAAAGAAATATAGCAACGTTTGGTCCCAATCAAAACAGTGACATAGATGAAGCTTCTCTTTGATGTTCCATCATTCATTTAATCAAAAGGCTCCTCAAACATAAACTCTGTTCTTATTCAAAATCTACCGCTCTCACTTAATTCACACATACATAAATGATTGATAATAATAGTTTAGCACTTCATTTCTCAAAGAGTTTTGTACTTTTTTTAGATTAATTTATTATTTTTATTTTTTTAAATATTTAATTTTATTTAGTTAATTAATTTAGGGTATTTTTCTATGGTTACAAGATTCATGTTCTTTCCCTCTCCTCCTTCCAACCCACTGCTGTAGCCAATGCACAATTCCACTGGGTTTTACATGGCCATTGAACAAAATGCATTTCCATATTATTGATAATAATTGCACTAGAGTGATTGTTTAGAGTCTATATCCCCATCAATCCATGTGATCAAGCAGTTGCTTTTCTTCTGTGTTTCTACTCCCACAGTTCTTCTTCTGACTGAGTTTTGTACTTTAAAAGAGATTAAAGCCTCAAGTTTCAAGAAAGCAGATCTGGCAGCAATATTTCAGACTTCGACTATTGGCCAGATAGGAAAATTTTGTATACAAGGGCTCTAGGATTATAAAGTTTTGAGTACTATATTATCTCATTTAACCTACTCACTTTATAAATAAAGAAAATGAGGCCCAAATAATTTGTGTTTTGTCAAGAGCACATTGGTTTGTATATTGAAAGTGTTTAATAAATATAGAATTGAGCTAAAATTGATTTGATTTATTGTGGAATCTGATGTGAACTCATCCGATTCTCTTTAGTAAATTCCTATACAAGCCCAGGGCAGCTTGATGGTCCAATGGGTAAAGTGCCAGGCATGGTGTCAGGAAGACCTGATTTCAAATCCTGACTCAAATACTAGCTGGGTGACCCTAGGAAAGACCCTATTTGTCTCAGTTTCTGCTCTGTAAAATTAGCTAGAGAAGGAAATGGCAAATCACTTCAGCATCATTGACATGAAAACCCTAAATGCAGTCACAAAGAGTTGGACACATCTGAAAAATGATCAAACAACAAATCTAGGCCCAGCAAAAAATAAATTCTAAAACTAGTTTTCATGGTTTCCCTGGAGTTGCAAAAAATGACCAATCCTGGATGCTGCCTCTGTCACTTTGGAACTTAAATGATCATGGAAGAAAAAATATTGTTCACCTACTATGTGTCTAGAATGTTGTGTAACAGTTAAAAGAGTGGTTGTCTTAAATTGTGACTACGAAAATATGGTTTCAAGACAGTGTCCTGTGTTAAATCAAAATTAAAGTGGTTGCCATGGAAAAAATTCCAAAATATGAACTACCCAAGTCAGCTGGGTTTTATGGAGGTTTTAATTAATACAAATAAAGAATTAAGGAAAGGGAGAGAGAGAGTAAGAGAAAATAATGAGAAAAGGGCTAGGCCAGCCTAGGCTTTAGCCTTAAGAGAGAGATCAGTCAGTCTTTAATCCATTCACCACAAGATTCTTCCAAGCAAAATTCTAGTGTTCAGAGAGACCCTCCAGTTTAGCTCAGGAAGCTCCACTTCAGCTTCCAAGGCTGCATTTTCCCCCTTTAGAGGCCTTCTGGCCTCCTTTTAAAGAGAATTTTCTCCTATGTCACCTCCCCTAAGTTTTCACATCTACCAATCACAGTAGACGTTTTCACAGGACTGACCATTCTTAATTCACACCTGAGTAGACTAAATTTTGGAGTAATTCACACCTGAGTAGACTAAAACTTCACACCTCTTTTGTTAAACTTGTCCCTTGCAAGTTTGCAAATTGCCTGACCTTCATAGGTACTTAGCACCTTTTTGTATTAGATCTAAAAATAGACCCAGCTTAAGGTTTTTTAGCTTTACTTTAAGTTTGGGTTAAGTACTTTTCATTGTTCAGTAAAGAGTTTACAACTTTATCTTCCCCTAAAGTATGCTTAAGTATGGGTGGAGTAATGTTAGAGTTCTCACATTCCTGATCAAGTACCTTCATTGTTGAAAATGGGGAATGGTCTTAACCAAATGTTCTAAGGTGGAGTCTGAGAATTTTTAACATTCACAAATCTGAGAAATTTTGAGATTCACAGTTGTTAGGTATTATGGAGAAAGAGAGTAGGAATATGCCATCAGAGTTAATGATCTCAAGGAAAAGATAGTACAAATATGCCTGAAAATTCAGAAATTCACAGTTAAAAGAAACTCATGAGTGAAATGTATGAAACACAATTACTGAAGGGACAAGGAGTCATAGTTTAGATACAGGGTGAATCCCCAGGTCTATGAATGATTCACTGTAAGTCATGAAACAAGTTGCTTAATTAACTTCTCCCACTTGCTCCTACATCTCTCTATATGTTAACAGATATGCTTTCTGAACTTTCTAAAAGGTTTATGAGTAAGACTGAGCTTACAAGTAAATTTTGACTCTTTGATGTAATTTTCCATCATCTGAATACCCACGTCTCCTTCATCAGTCCCACTAACGCACAAAGTAACTCTTTGATTTGGTTCACAGATGCTCAAAACTCTATTAGCTTCACTGAGCAAATTGTTCAGAGATAAAAGAGGAATTTGGTACCTATTGATAACCAACCTGTTCTAGAGTAGCACATTAAGATGTATTGGCTATCTGTGTCTTAGTATGAATGAATTTCTCCAATAATTCATTCAACAACAAACTGAATTCTACATCTTAGAGTTGGAAGTGACCTCAGAGGCCAACTAATCTAACCACTACCTAAAATATGAATTCTTTCTATAACATTTTTTAATGATCAGCCTATATTATCCTGAAGATCTTCCATGATTTTCACTCTCTCCTTTTGGAAAGCTCTAACTTCCTTACATTGAGTGGAATTTTACTTCTCTAAAATTTCCACCCATTGTTCCTTGTTCTTCCCTCTGTAGTCACACAGTACAAATCTAATCCATCTTGCACATGACAAGCTTTCAAATATATTGACAGCTATCATTTTCCCTTCTCTTTTCCTAATTTTATATCCTCAATTCCTCATTGATCCTCTTGGAATGTTCTCAATATCCTATACAATCTCAATTGCCTCCCTCTGGACATGTTCCCATTCATCAAAAGGCTTCCTAAAATGTGACATCTAAAGATGGAAACAATAATCCAGATGTTATAAAAGTAGGGCAAAGCATAATGAGAGCATTATCTCCTTATTATTAGCATTACTGTTGTTGTTGATTGTCCTTCATTTTCAAAGAGGACTAATGATATAATAGGGTAATGTCTTGATTTGGGTATGAATTGGATTTAAGCGAGGCAGAGTTGCACAAAGTCTTCAGCTTCACTCTCTCTTCCAGAGTCATCCAAGTCCAATAGTAAAACAAAAGTCAGGACAACTAGCTATGGATTAGGATGCAGTGGATGAGCTTGGCATCTTTGATGTCTGACCAAGCTTTAGGTGCTCCACAGTACCTTATTTCATCCATCATTCATGGCCATTGGAACATATTGCTCTTATCTGCCCATTTTACTTGGGGTAGACACAATCCTAAACAGGTAGATTTGTGACCCATTGGTGACCCTCAACTTAGTTTGACCCATCTACTGAAATGATTTACTGGGGTAAGGCCACTGTACATACCACAACTTCTTGGAGCCACAGCTGAGAACTAGGTGAAAGGTAGACAGCAAAAGTGTATGATGAGCATGAACAATCCTGAAAAGAACTCAGCAAACCCTCAAACCAGAGGTGCTAGTCTTCCTTGAAAACCCATACACCCCTATAAGTATTACATTTCTATGCTAAATATGTTAAAAGAATCATGGAAAGCTCATCTGGAGAATAATAGGAATGAGGGAAAACATGATAAAAATTTTCTAACCCTAAAGGTGGGAAAAAGTTGTCTCCAAATATTCAAAGATCTAGAATGTATGAAATCTTTTCTTCTTGGCTAGTAAGTACAGATCTAGCATGGGTGGAAATATCTAAGAGGCAGATTTTGGATCAATGTAAGGAAAAACTTCCTAATGATTATAGATGCTCCAAAATGGAATGGACTACTTCAAAGGGTAGCAAGTTCTTAATGTCAATGCAATTTTTCAAGCAGAGGGTGGATGACTACTTCTCAGATATCTTGACTAGAGAATTAATACTCACATATGGATTGAAGTAGGTAACCTTTCAATTCTAGGATTCCATGACTTTCATTAATAAAGTCTAAAATGGCATTAGCTTCTTTGGCCACAGTCTATGAAACACCATGTCTTTTTCATATAATATGTAGTATAGCCTCATCACCTCCATTTTCTATCCTTAGCATTAATTTTTTAACATAAGTGTAGCATTTTGTACTTATTCCCAATAAAATTCTCTTACTTTGGTCTTTCCTATTTAGATTACTTTGGACCACAATTATTTTATCATCCAATATGTTAGCTATCCCTTTATCCCCAGGTTTATGTAATCTAAGTTAATCATGGGAAATTATATATTGAAATCACCAAGTATAAGAGAATATGTAAGGTGAAGGTAAAGAAAAAGAAACTATGAGAAGAATGTTCCGAAGGCCAAAAAATTATAGCATCTAGGACTTAGTTCAGATGATGCAGACAGATGGGTAAACCTCAAAAGAGGAAAGGTTGCTGAGTAATGATGCTATAAAGAGAATCTGGAAGTGGCAGTGGGGAGCTCTACACCTCATCTTCATCCAGTGTGTCATGGAGTGTGAGAGAAGGACTCACTGGAGAAGATGACCAAGATTGGGTTCTACTTTACAGAAAGCCAGTTTTCTGTGAGAACCAAGTAAAAGAAAGAGTATGAGATGGAGGAAGAACCTGGTAATTGTTGCATAAGGCACAAGATGTAGAAGCTTTCTATTCTGGAGTCCTATGGACTATCTAGACCAACAAACTAAATCTCAGACACCAACAGATACTTAAAGAAAAAGTCCTGATACTCTAGTTTTATTCAGAATTTCTTCAGGGTTTATTCCAATTTGCTGAGACTATGTCATTCAAAAGAGGGTTGAACCAGTGTGAGGGGCTAACAAATATTGCTGATTTCCCACCCAGAAGTTATTTGTCTGACACTCCCTTCTTCCTCCCCTCCCCTATTAGAGAAAGTCTGTTTGAGTTCTGGCCACTAAGAGCTATTCATCTAAACACCCAAAATATATACTATTCCAATTACCAAAATTAATTTGGTTTTCCTAATTATAGTCCCTTATATTTCCATAGGGACTTTTTCCATCATCAAAAAATCTTTATGATTTCATAGAGTTCATAACAACTTTATGAGGTAAGAATTGCTATTCTCCATTTTATAGACAAGGAGAGAAGTCAACTGACTTATCCAAGGTCACAGAGCAGGTCAGGGGGTGGAAATGAGCCTAGAATCCATGTCTCCAGGTTCCTAAACTGGTGGGAAGAATGCTGAACTTGGAGTTGGGAGAGGCCTGGCTGTGTTACTAGCTATACAACTGTGAACAAGTTATTTCATGTCTCCGAGTCTCAATTTCCTCCTTTATATAATAGGAATAATAACCTATCTCACATTGATTTCAAGAATCCAATAAGATTATGTATTCAAAATACTTAACACAATTTTTTTAAAAGCCCTTACCTTCCATCAAAGAATCAATACTGTGTATTTGGTTTGAAGGCAGAAGAGTGGTAAGGGCTAGGCAAAATGGAGGTCCCATCTCTTGGACTGGTTCATAATTCATGGAACCACTTAGCTTCCCCTGATAATACATTCTTTAATAAAAATTTTTTTTAAAAACCTTACCTTCTGTCTTAGAATCAACACTATTGCTTCTAAGGCAGAAAAGTAGTAAGGGCTGGGCAATGGGGATCAAGTGACTTGCCCAGGGTCACACAGCTGGGAAGTGTCTGAGGTTAGATTTGAACCTAGGACCTCCTGTCTCTAGGCTTGGCTCTCAATCCTTTGAGCCACCCAGTTGACCCCAATGATGCAGTCTTAAGATTGATATGAAATCTATCTCCAAAGAGACTGAAGAAAAAGAGAAAGGAACTATATATACATATATATAATCTCTTGTTGCAGTGGCAAAAAAAAGTAGAAACTATGTGAATTTAATGAAATATCATTATGATATCAAAAGGTGGAAGGAAGGGGTTCAGAGAGACATGGGAAGACTTGTATGAGTTGATGCAAAGTAGAGTAAGCAGAACCAGGAGAACAGTTTGTATTAAAACAATCAACTTTGAAAGACTTAAGAGCTCCACTGGTGAAATGATAATTATACTAGAAGTGCATAGCATGTTCTGCAAAGACAAGTATTTCTGGTATGACGGCTTGCTGAACCCTTTCCAGAGCTGTTTTCCACCTTTGGTGTCTACCTGACACTTAGCACTCACCTATGGCTCAAAGAAGTTGTGTCATGCTCAGTGACCACATCCAGGTAAACCATCTCAGCAGATGGGCTTAACCACGTTGAAGGTAACCAACAGGTCTCAAACCCATCAGTGAGTTAGGAAATTATCTACTCCAGGTATGTGAAGACATCCCCTGGTGAAGGGGGAGGATAAGAACAATTTGTTCTAATGACCATGGCAGCAGCTAACACAGGTGCTATGGAGGACTTAGAGTTTGGTTAGACATTGGAGGAACCAAGGTCACCTGGGTATCTCAAGCCATCACCAGATATCTTGATGTTTGTCTTGCCACTAAATTTGATGACTCTGGAAGACAGTGTGAAGCTGATGACTACAATTCTGCCTCGCTTAAATCTGATTTATTCATTAATCAACAAGCATGACCAGTCATTTCATTTTGGTCCTCTTAAAGTACAACAGACAAGAAAAAGTTTATACTATAACAAAAAACCACGAAGGACTTAAGAATTCAGAATTCATTATTTGGCAAAACTGCTAGAGAAACTGGAAAACAGTAAGGCAGAAACTAGACACAGATCAACACCTCATGTCATATACCAAGATAAAGTCAAAATGGATACATGATTTCTAGATAAGGAGGGATACTATAAATAGACTAAGGGACCACAAAATAGCTTACCTTTCAGACCTTGAATAAGATAAAAATTTAAGTCCAAACAAGACAGAGATTATTTCAAAATGTAAATTAGTTAACTTTGACTACATTAAATTAAAACTTTTTGCACAAAAAAAAACAATGCAACTAAGATTATAAAGCAAACAACAAACTAAGGAAAACTTTTCATAGCAAGTGTCCCTGACAGAAGTCTGATTTCTCAACTATAAAGAAAAATGCATTATTCATTGAATAAGGTTTCTCAATATTGCTGAGCCTTATACAATTAGTATAGTGTCATCGGTGAATAGGAACATTTAGATAACCTCTCTATCAATAAGGAAGCTTCTTGTTTGGATTTTGAATTTTTTACATGGCATTGGCAAACACCTTTGGCAAATGTTTATCTCCCTATTTAACACTTCCCTTGATGTCAACACTCAGCAGATCATTAAAGCTATCTCTGTAATGCTATCTATTGTAGAATCTTATATGATTTTGATACATGTGAGGGAAACAAGTTGCCTAAGGAAAAGCTTTGAGGCTGTATTTTGCTGTCTTTCTCTTGGGCTTTCCTGAAATTAGTGAATAATAAACACAGCAGGATCTCATATTCACTAAAGTCCTCAATTATGAACCATAATGTTATAGTCAATGAAGAAAATAAACTATGGTTCTTTCTGTGATAAAATGTCCTACCTGTGAGTTTTTCCATTCTCTTCAAATCTTCTTCTTTTTGACACATTTGACATAGCACCTTTAAAAATTATGTCTTCTGGAGCTTAAATACCTTCTATACGTATTTGATCATCTCTTCTTTTTTGAGGATCGTTGGGTATAAAAGTTGTATAACTTAAATGTGGTGGGGTTTTGACTGTTGTTACTTCTTATAGCAAGAACTCTAGAACTTTTCTTCTACTACCCACTTTTACCAAGGTTAGATTCTCCAGAGGGCAGCTACTGCTTCTTTTCTCAGCATTCTAAAGAATTGGAGGAGTTTAAAGGTTGCTTTTCTAATACTTATAATCCCTACTGGTATATTCCCTTTCATGAGCTACCCGTTAATACCAATCGGCCAAACTTAATTAGCTTTTAGAAATGAGTATTTACTGGTACAAATCATCACATACACATACACATACAAATGCCTCTGATGCACTATCCTATCAGATTGACTATTCTTACATGATCAGACTACTTTGCTTATTCACTTTACTTATTTCCATCTCCTGTACATATCTTATTAAATATGAGCTCATTTGTGCATTCATATTCCTCAATCCATTAGTCCATTTAGACATCCTCCTGTTTTCACTTTCAGTGTAATAACCTATGTTTCTGGTATTATAATTTTATTCTTGATTATCTCCCATCCTTTTTTTATTATCTTCCCTATTAGAGTCTCAGACCATGAGATCTTATGTCTTTTCTCTTGACTTCTTTGAAATCCATTCTCCTAAGTGTCAAATCAAATTGAATGTGTCTCTGAAAACCACATGTTGACTTAGAAATCACAAATTAATCTTAGTATGGTGCCTGGCACATAGTAGGTTTTAGTAAATATTGATCAATTGCATTTTTATTTTATTAAATATTTCCCAGTTGCATTTCAATATGGTTGGTCCACACTGAGGAGTTTTGTTGGCACTTGCAACCTACAGTTTGTGAGTTTGACACCTCTGGTCTCTGTTGTCAATAGTGTCAAACCTATGTGTCAAGTCAACCCATTTGATTAGGTCTAGATGAATTATAGAGAAAAATAAAAAACCAATCCTTTCTCTGGAGGAAATTATAATTCCAGAAGGTGGATGAAACTCTCATAATACAGAGTAAACACGCTTTAGGAAGATAGCACTGTGGCCCAGACATCAAGTGGTGTAGATAAAGCGTTATATTAGTTTGGAAGTCATGTACAGTCATCTCCAATTAAGAGGATCGAGGAAGACTGAAGGATAAGTAAAACTTCAACAAGTAGAGATGAAATTGGACCATTACAGACAAAAGGAACGGCTTGAGCTAAGCCTGAGGAAAGAATGCAATGGATGTGTTCCTGAAATTGTACATGCATTGGCTTAAGGTGAAAAGGAAAGCAATCAAGAATAAAATCCTGAAGGCAAAGATATAAAACTGAGGGATGCCATGGAGAGAGCTTGCTTCCATCCAGTAGCAAGAAATTACACATATGTCATCATTAAAGTCTGATGTGGGGAAATATGATGAAGTCAAAAGGAGAAGACAGCAGAGGATGAGATGGATAGTGTCATGGAAGCAACACACATAAGCTTGGATAGACTTTAGGAGATAACAAAGGATAGAATGGTCCAAAGGGTCGTGAAGAGTTCAACATGAGTGAACAATTGAAAAACAAAATCAGTAAAGCACTTACCTCGGTTATTGTCTTTACCACCCAAGACCAGAGGGCACTATGAATTATCAGTCATCATGCTCTGTACCTCTCTAAAGCCCTCTGGTAGCCTCTGTGACCCGCCTCCATAATTTCACCCAGATTTTCTCCTCAAAAGCTATAATGGTTGTGTGGATTTATCCAATCAGATTCTTGGCTCAAAATGTCCTCATCTTCTTAAGAAAATCCCACCCTTATCCTATCTCTATTGCATTTCAACTGAGGCCATTTACAAGTGCATATCTAAGGATCATTCTTTAATTATAAAATCAGAAAGGAATAAAAAAAATTATATAACAATGAACCTAAAACTACTATTGTCTTTTAGAGTAGATGTTAACTTCTCTTTTATCAGAAAAGTCCAATAACAATCAAATGCTTGAAAATACATATTTCACTTGCTCAGATTCAAAATTCAACTCTCATTGCTATAGGATGATGAAATCAATAACTCCTCACAGCTTCCCTCTGCAAGGGTCAGGTGCTAAAAAACTTGAATAATATTCTTCTGATACTCTCCCTCACTTGCCTTCACATTCACTTCAGCCACTGCTCTGTTGTTGTTCAATCATTTCAGTTATGTTTGTCTCTTCATGATCCCATTTGGGATAATCTTGGCAGAGATCCTGGAGTGGTTTGCTATTTCCTCCTAATAATTTCACAGATGAGGAAACTGAGGCAAAGAGTTAAGTGACTTATCCAGAGTCACCCAGCTAGTAGGTGTCTAAGACCAGATTGGAGTTCAGGAAGATCAGTCTTCCTGACTCCAAGTCCAGCACTCTATCTTCTCTGCCTCTTAGCTCAGGAAGATCTGAGTTCAAATTTGACCTCAAACATGTACTAACTTTAAACAAGTTATTTAACCTCTGACCATTTCAGTTTTCTCACCTGTAGAATGGGAATGATAATAGCAACTGCCTCCCAGGGCTGTTGTGAAGGTCAAATGAGGTAATATTTATAAAAGCATTTTGTAAACATTGAGGAGCCATCTAAATGCAATTATTATTACTAATTATTATTATAACTAGGTTCTACATTTGCCTAGGTCTGGCAAAGGTGTATTAAAATCATATTAAAGGGAAACAGATGAAGAACAAGCCTAAGTTAGGCTGGGTCCATTCTAATCACCATTTTGTCTTTCTCAACTTCACAAAAATTCATGCTTTCTAAAATCTCCTTCAACTTCCCCTGGCAGATCCTCTCTTCATGGGAGGAAGAGAATGTGTATGTAGATATGTGTATGTGTCTATAGCTATGGATGTCAACTACTATGGGCCAGGTGGTGTTTTCGTTTCACAAATATTCTCTCATTTTATTCTCAAGACAACCTTTGAGGCAAGTGGTATTACTATCCTTTTTTATAGGCAAACAGAGGTTAACTGACGACCAAGAACACACAACTAATAAATATCTGTGGTCAAATTTGAACTCGGGTCATCCTGATTCTGGGACTAACCCCCTATCCACTAGGTCACCAGCTGCCTCTGCAGTCTACTATAAATACATTTCTTTGTCGTGCCTCAAATCTGCCTTCTCCACCATGTATGACCAAAGACGTGTTCCCAGCTATTCAAGTAGTGTGACACAGACATAAATTAATACAATTAGACTCCAGTCCAGGTTGCTGGAACATATAGTGTCTGGTGGAGATAAAATAAGATTGTAGAAGGAGCATATAGTTCTGGATTATGGAAAATTCTTCTTGGGGGCTTGGGCTCACAAAACCGGTGCTAACTCTCAGCTCCCATGTTCATTGGCTATGTATTTTGGAGCAGGTTTCTCCACTTCTCAGTCGGTCCCTGCTAGGGTCCCATGGAAGAAGTATTGCCCCATGTCCTTTGTCCCTAGTGGACCAATATCCTAGGCTCTGTGCTTGTGCAGAATAAGCCCAGTCTCAGGAACAAGTCTTCAAAATTCATTTGCCATCCACAGTTCCTTCTGGTAAATTCCAGAATATAATTCATGTCCTCACAGGTATGAAGGAAAGAGTCATATAAGTCCTGAGATAACGATGCATAAAGGGGTCTTTATTCTCCTCTACAGAACACCCAACAACCGCATGAAGAATTCACAGTAGCCCATATCCAATTATTAAGATTCCCCTTCCCTTGCCAGGGAGCCCTACTTTCTCCCCAGGGTTTATGTTGTCCTCCAAATTCAGAGCACTACCCTGTGGCTTGGATTCCCCTCAGAGGGCAGCCATCCAACATTCCAGTAAGTCTTTGTGTCACCCCAGGAATTCATATAGGACTCCAGGCTCAAAGACTACCCTAAGGACTTGAACTCCCCGTACAAGGGAAAACACATCAGGGGTTGCTAGAAAGGCACCTTCCCACGCTCTGGGGACTCTCACACTTACTCCAGAGTCTCCTATAGCTTTCTAGCCTTATGGTATCTCGGGGCTTAGTCTTCCTCAGTTGGGTTTGGTAGAGAAACTCTTTCCCATTAGAATTTAACCATCCAAATATTTCACAAAAGCAGGGAAGAGCAAAGTCCAGGTTTTTTGCTCCCCACAATTAATAGCTCTTACTGAGTTATGGTGTCACACGTGGGATTCTCGTGTCCCACTACAGGGAAGAGCTATGGACCTTCTAAACTTGGGGCTGCTAGCGAAGCATCTTGAAGACTAGCATTACCCAGGGATTCTTCTTTCTCTGATGGAAAGACCGGGCACCTAAACTTAGGGGCCAGGAATTCTTCTTTTGGGGTATATCGGGAAAAGGGAGAATGGTGCCATGGAAAGAGACTTGGTGACTCTGGAATTAAAAGGATCTGGATTCAAGTTCCATCTAATCTCTGTGTGACCTTGGACAAGTCATAACATCTTTGGGTGTCAGTTTACTCACTGGTAAAATGAAAAGTTTGGATCAGAGGGTCTCTGAGGTCTGTTCTGTCTATAATTATGATTCAATGAGTTCAAATGAGCCTTTACTTCAAGACATTTATTAACGATCCCAAGGACACAAATCCATTTCATTCTGCTCTGTCTTGGTGTGTCTTCCAAAAAAGAAAAAAAGGAGAGATTGATTCTGCAATTCACATACACACACAAACCCATGAACCTTTAATAGTCCAGAAAAAGGGATTACTCAAACCCACACAATCTGAACCAATTCATGTTGATCCCCAACTGATTTAATGTAATCAAAGTCCCAAAGGACCTTTGTACTGTAAGTTCAAGTCAGTCAAGGTTCTCTCTTAATCAAGATCTAGATTTAGGAAGGGCACTGAGCAGTAAGTTGGTCCAACCACTTGTTATAGATGAAGAAACTGAGGCCAAGAGAGGTTAAGCCCAGGTTCACTCAGCTTATAAATTCCAGAGTCAAAATCTCAAGGAAGATGTTCTAACTACTAAATTTGAAATCAGGGATTTGGATTCTATGGGCTCTGTGATCCCTTCCAACTCTAAACATTTATGATTTCAGCATGAGAGTACTGGCAAGGAAGAGACGAGAGCCTGGGGGATATCCTGATGGCGTATTTGGGGGGAAGGAGAATCAATGTCTTTTCAAAAAGGAAGGTTAGAGGTGGTTTGTTTTGTTTTTTTAAAGCAAACACACAAACCATTCTTTGACTTCAGTTTCTTCGTGGTTATGCCATATTTTGGCCAGGTGGTGAGGCTTAATGAGTCTGGGTAAAGTGATTTCATGTATTTGGGGAGAAAACGGTCGAAGCCTGCCAAATAGCAATATTGTGTTTTAAGTGAGATTCCCCGCTCCTTCTCTCCTGCCCTACCTCTCAAACTGTGGTAACAGAAACAATAACAAGATCGAGCTATTTAGTTTCACAGGAAGATTTTTTTAAATGTCTTCTTAAAAGTATGTTTTCATCTCCGCACCAATTTAATTCATAAACATAATGTGACTAAAAATCCATCTCATGAAAATAGCCCGTGGATCTAGTGCCTCTTCAGTCTTCTTGCTGGATTCCTCTATGTGATGGGTGATAGCTCCCATTTAGACAGTGATTTAATGTTTCTAAAGTGTTTTTCCTCCCAACAAACCTATGAAATAGCTAGTGGAAATACTTTTCTTCCCATTTCTTCCAGTGTCTAACCCAGGAACTTCCCTCAGAGCCTGGGGCTTCCTCTCCCTGGAACATACATCCAGGCTTGCAGCCTTCTCACCCAGGAACATCCCTCAGACATGCTGGCTCCCTTTTCCCATTTATAAGTCTCTCTGAGGCTTTGATTTCTGAGGGAGTGAAGGAGGGGTGCCGGCCAATCACCCTTCATTCCCCTTCTAACCCTGCTTTGGACCCTCTTGATTTTAAGGTCAACCCATGGCAATGGGGTACCTTCCTTATCTGCCTTCTTTCCTCCTCTCTCTTTTCATCTCCCTTTCATGTGTTATCTTCCTCCATTAGAATGTAAGTTCCTTAAGGGCAGGAACTATCCTTCTTTCCTTGACTTTGTGTCCCCAGCACTAGCAAATAGTAAGCGCTTAATTAATGCTGGCTGACATGTCTGTTTCCACTATTTTATAATAAGAAAGCTGAGCTTCACAGCTATCAAATGGAGAGCCTAATTTTTTTTTTAAACCCTTACCTTCCGTCCTGGAGTCAATACTGGGTATTGGCTCCAAGGCAGAAGAGTGGTAAGGGCTAGGCAATGGGAGTCAAGTGACTTGCCCAGGGTCACACAGCTGGGAAGTGTCTGAGGCCAGATTTGAACCTAGGACCTCCCATCTCTAGGACTGGCTCTCAATTCACTGAGCTACCCAGCTGCCCCCTTGGAGAGCCTAAGTTTGATATCACAAAATCTCAGATTTTTAGGGATCTAGGTACAAACCATACCTGACCAACACTTCCTACTGTGCCCAAGGGATCATGTTGTTCTTATCATTCATCTTTCATTTTTGAATTTTTGAAAAGGACCACAGACACACCCATGGATTGGATTTAAGCAAGGTTGAGTTGCCAAAAGTCATCAGTCTCAGAATCACACAAATCCAGTGGCAAGGCAAAAGTCAGGACAACTGGCAATGGCCTGGGATTCAATGGATGACTTTGGAATCCTCTATGTCTGACAAAGCTCTAAGCACTCCACAGTGCCTGTTTCAGCTCTGCTTGCAAACCTCTAGTGATGGAGAACACACTTCCTCCCAAGAAAGCTCTAATTACTATCAGTCAATCAACAAGTATTTACTAAATACTTGTTTATTAGGCAAGCATAAAAAGTTTTCAAGAAGCTAAGTGGTTCAGTGGATAGAGATCTAGGCTTAGAGAGAGAGGTTCTGGTTTCAAATCTGGTCTCAGACTCTTCCTAGCTGTGTGACCCTGGGCAAGTCACTTAACCCCAATTGCCCAGCCCTTCTTCTGCCTTGGAATATCGGACCAATACTTAATACTGATTCTAAGACAAAAGGTAAGATATGTATATCTTACCTTTTGTGTATGTATATATATATATATATATATACATATATATATTATATATATAAAACAAGTTTTAGTCCTCTTCCATAAGATAGCTTTACAAAATCTTGAACATATCTGTTGTGCCCCACTAAAGCCTTCTTCTTTGTGAGTTAAACATTCCCACTTTCTTCCACCAGTACTCAAAGCACTTCTTTATTCTGGTTACCCTCCTCTGGACTACCTCCAGCTGATCAATGTCCTTCCAAAACTATGGTGCCTAGAATTAAATCCAATATTATATTTCAGATGTGATATATTTCAAGCAGAACAATAGTCTCCTCCTTGTGAGCTAGGAGCTATTATTATTCCATATTACAGATGAGAAAACTGAGTCTCAAAGAGGTTAAATTATTTACTCAGGGTAATACAGTTAGTGTTCAAGACAAGATTCGAATTCGATTTTCCTGGCTCCAGTGGATGCTTTCAATAATGAAACAATAAATTAATTGCTCAAGCATCTCATCCAGTACAGTATTTTCTTTATAAAGACCCCTGAAGGGCTATAAATGAAATAATAAAGAATGCATGAGAAAGTAACAGAGATAGACAAAATAATTTAATAGCCCCCCCTCTCCATATTCAAATGAGTGTAATATCCCACAATCTTACACTAGTGGTAAAAGAATAATCATTTACCTGGAATAACACATATATGACCAGTGGTTAAAATTTAGATTTTTGACATCGACATACAGAATGACTCCAGCCCCTCTTAGTTGGATTAACCTCAGTTCTGGCTCTGAGCTGTCAGATTCCTTGCCTTCAGAGTCTAAAGATATGTTGAATGTAGGATTCAGAGCCTACAATTTTTTACTTAATAGACCATATCTCATTAGCAGCTATTAGTACTACCTTGCTGCAACTCTCTGACCTGGGTAGTGCAGAGACGCCAACAACTCCCCAGTACCAAACCCAATCAGCTCTCCTTGGAGTTTCCCATCCTTGTATAAACCCTACACCCAGAGGCAAAACTCACAGGATTTTAATATCCTTCCTGGGGCTTCTTCCCATGAACATTGGCAATCTGGTGGCAACAGTTATAGATAAATGAAGTCAAATGGCAGTTATTCATTATTAGAAGTTGTAATATTTAAAATTATGAGGCAAGGCAACAGAGAGAGAAATTCACTTCCAGCAAAGTCCAACTCTCTAACTACAGGATCACATCTTCCTGTATAATAATTAAAGAAGTTAAGGGATAACATCTTATTCTCACTTTAACTGCTTATCAGCAACACACACGCATGCACACCTATTGCATAGGTAAGCAAAGTACCACATGTAGAGGCTAAACTTACATTTAATGACTCCAAATCTAATACCCCGTCTACCAGACCAAACGTAAATGAGAAGTCCGTAGCACTCAGTGGATTTAGTAAGTCTTCTCAGAATTTCAGTCACATTCCAGATACAAACTCCAAGCAGACAGTGCACACCCTGATTATGTCAAATCAACATAATTCAATGAAAATAATCCTGGGATTTTATTATATGTAATTAGCAGCTAGTGAGGTTCTAATTCGGTTGTAATCAATAGCACTTCTTTTGCATGGACATTATTGAATACTTATATATCATGGTATCATATCATATGTTTTCACATATCGTATTTTTTTAATTGGATTGGGTGGGAGATACCCTGGCGAGGGAGAATTCCGTTTTCTCTTTAAGACTACATTCTTCAGAATTCTGTATTCTGTGTTCACCAGGTGATAACTTTACCCAAAAAGTCACCCAGTTGGCTAGCAGACAAAATACAAATATTTGGTAGAGATATATTGGTTTGAAGGAGAAGAAGTAAAATGTCCACAAAAGCAGGGAATCTCCCTGACATGCAATGCCTCCCACTGGAGCAAGTAAATATGGGATGTTCTCTTTGCTGGTGCCAATGCTTTTTATTTGTCTGTTGGAAGGTAACAACACTTTGACCACCAATAGAAGTGTTCCCTCTGACATACATGCCAGTCTTAAACTTTTACACTTTGATAAAGAAATGTTTTAGTACCCTTTGAAGTTGACACATGGTAAGTGCTTTAAAAATCCCTTCTTGAGGGGGCAGCTGGGTAGCTCAGTGGATTGAGAACTATACCTAGAGACAGGAGGTCCTAGGTTCAAATCTGGCCTCAGCCACTTCCCAGCTGTGTGACCCTGGGCAAGTCGCTTGACCCCCATTGCCTAGCCCTTACCACTCTTCTGCCTTGTAGCCAATACAATGTATTGACTCCAAGACGGAAGGTAAGGGTTTTAAAAAAAAAAACCCTTCTTGACTTTATCCCTTCAGTGCTAGAATCCTGAGGACTTACCAATCCCATACAAGAGACCACAGTGTCCCTGGCATTGTGTTCACCTAATGGGAATGTCACTGATACCCTATATCCATGGTGGTGAACCAATGACCACTTGCTAGAGAGGGTCTGCAGAGCCCTCTCTATGGGCACATACCCATCAGAGTATCAGAAAAGCAGACTCAGTCAAGCTGCTCCCTTTCCCCAGCTCCACCACACCTGAGGACATTTTTTCACTTTACCCTCCTCTCTGGCCACCAGCCCAATGGGAGCACTTCATCCCTCCCCTGACTGGGGTTTAGGGGGGATGCTAAATCTCTGGGGGATGAGGGGCAAGGCAAGGTTCACCATCACCACCCTGGATTGGTCACCTAAACCTTTTCTCCTCTAATATCTAGAAGGAGTTTGTATGTTTGGGTGAGAATATTTTCTATAAATTATCATTTTCTTATAATTTATTAAGTAAAAGCCTTCTTATAACACAGTAATATTTTATGTGGATGATTCTGTTTGGATTTATAGAGGGAAACGGGTCAATAAAATATGGACCCCTAGATGCCTGCAGGTAATATCAGAGGTACTACACAAATTACATGTGACATATTAGATACCTATATTAGATATATGTGAGTTAATTACAACATAGATGATAGATAGACAAACAGATAAGATTTCTTGTGATCTCACTATGTGCCAGGCATTGTTCTGGTATCTGGGAATCTATATAAAAGCAAGCTAGATAGTCTCTGTCTTCAAGAAACTTATATTCTGACAAGAGAAGACAAAACAGAGGAGTGCTGGAGCTGCCCCACAGTCCTGAGCCTCAGCAAGATAAAGCAAAAAAGCACCTATGAAGGCCAGGAGATCCAAAGGCAGAGCCTAGTTTCCAGGAGGGAAGGGATGAGGATGGTATTGTGAGGAGCCTACCAGGAAATGGCATGGAGTTCCATCTCATCAAGCTAAGGTGAAAGATCCCCGTTAGTTCCATATTCGTACTACCTTGACCTCTGCTGTATAACCTCACTCATCAACCATAGACTTCACTCTTCCTGGCCAACCACTTCCCAATATATGTTGGTTCCCCCATTAAAATCTAAGATCCTTGAGGCTGGGAGAAGGAGGGACAGACTCTTTTGTATTTGCATTGCTAGCACTTGGAATAGCAATTGGTGCATATTAAGTACCTAATATATGTTTTGTCAATCATTCAGTCAGATGATCCATCCATCCATTCATTCATTTCTTTGGATTATGTTTGAAAACAAGTACAAAATATTATGCTTTATCCTTTACTAGGACTACAGTTTGTTCAGGATAAAGTTTCAGGAACTACTCAGAACCTTGTTCCATGATCTGATCAAAGAACTTTTAAAGGATGTTATTCAAGTATAGTTCTTTAGTTTTGTATAGGAGCTGAATTGTCTTGGGGCTTGAGAATCAATGCTTTAAATTTAACTGTGATGATGTTCAGTGATTCCTAGTGCTAGGAGTTCCCAACTCTGCATCATCTGTGAAAAAGAGTCAGGAAAATAAGTATGTACCCTGAGATTGTCTTCTTAGAGATTTCTTTCATAAACAAAAAGGAAGTTCCTCATACTAGAAACCTAATTCCAAGACACAAAATTTAAGAGTAATTTGGGAAAGGAGTCATTTTCATCCAAAATACTTTCCTTCCTTATCTTTGTTCTAAATGGTTGTTGTTTTTCTTTTTCTGACAGAATAATAAGCTCTTATTTCCAAAAAAATAAACTGTACTAGTAATCATAAAATACTTTCCTAATAGAAGAAATATTGGGGGGGAAACAATCCCTAGTAAGTACAAGAAATACTTCTAGCATATTGCAAATCAGACATTGCAAGTAGAAGAAAATGAAATTATATTTCATAACAATGACTTTTCTAATTGTTTAGATACTACTAGCCCTATTTTCAATTTCTAATTATATGCCAACTTTATTTCAGATGGTATAGATATTCCATGAGTAGCACAAAAGAATTGCCAAGATTTGGTAATTGCACCCCATGCACTCCTGTCTACCAGAGACCTCAAGCCTTCATCACCACACATGCAATGAGATTTATCACAAAATAAATCAATTCATGCCAAAGAGGTCAAAAGTTTCTGGCATTAAAAATACATTTTGCCTTATGGTTGCATATTTTGATGATCCCTAGTCCTGATTCTGATCCCAGACGGAATTGTTAAAGGATCTCTGTCTGTCTGTCTGTCTGTCTCTCTCTCTCTATATATATATATCCTACATGAACCTACAAACATGCCCCCATCTCCCTCATCTAAAAATAAAAACGTTCACTTAACCCTTTCAGTTAGTTAAACTATCATCCTAGATATCTTCTCTTTGTCTCTCTGTGTCTCTTTCTTTATCTCTGTCTCTGTCTTTCTCTCTACATATATGTATATGAAGCCTATAAACACGCCCCCATCTCCCCCATTCTAAAAATAAAATAACCTTTCATCTAGTTAAGCTATTATCCTAAATAGCTTCTCTCTTTGCCAAACTCCTAGAAAGAGTCATTATATTCAGTGACTACAATTCTTGAACTTCCTTTTACATCTCAGATGTATTCAACCTGTTTCTGACTCCATTACTCAATAGAAACTTTTTTTTGTCTGAGTTTGCTGATGACCTTTTAATGGCTCAGTCTAATGGCCTTTTGTCAGTCCTCATCCTCCTTGAGAGATCTCTGCTACTTTGGGCATTGCTTACTGTTCTCTCTTCCCATAAACGCTTCTCTCATGCTTTGATTAATGTGACACTACTTTTTCCTGGTACTCCTTTTCTGATGGCTCCTTCTAAATCTCCTTCTCTTGCTCTGCAGGCCTAGATATCCCTGAAGCCTTTTACATGGATCCTTTCTCCCCAGTGGTGATCAGCACAATTCCCACAGTTTGAATGATCATCTCTATATAGATTGCTCCTAAAATTATATATCTAGCCTTAAACTTCCTCTTGGATTCTGTTCTACATTACCAACTCTCTCCTTAGTCTCTGTCCTTGGATCTTCTGTTGAAACCTTAAACTCAAAATGTCCAATTGGTAAAGTTGACAAAAAAAAAGAAAAATGACAAATTCTGGAGGGGCTCTGGGAAAACAGGCACATTAATTCACTGTTAGTAGAGCTATGAACAGGTCCAGCTATTCTGGAAGGCAATTTGGAACTTAGAGCCAAAAGCTATTAAACTGTGCCTACTCTTTGACCCAAATAATACAACTGCTAAGACTATACCCCCAAAGAAATCAAAGAAAGAGGGAAAGGACCCATATGTAGAAAAATATTTATAGAAGCTCTATTTGCAGTAGCAAAGAATTGGAACTGGGGGAATATCAATTAATTGGGGGTTGGCTGAGCAAGTTACAGTATATGAAGGTGACAGAATATTAATCTGCTGTAATTAGGTGATGACAGGTTATTTTCCAGAGAAAGCTGAGACGTGTATGGACTGATGCAGTGTGAAGAAAATACAACCAGGAGTCAGTCAATAAACATTTATTAAGCATCTACTATAAGTCAAAAATTATGCCAAGTACTGGAGTTAAAAAAGGAAAGCAAAAATCAGTCCTGGCCCTTCAGAAGCTTGCAATGGAATAGGGAAAACAACATAAAAACCAGTTATATACAAACAAACTACATATAGGGTGAAAAGAAAATAAAGAAGAGAGGGAAGACACTGTATTTAACAGTGGTTGGGAAAAGTTTCCTATAGAAGGTCAGATTTTAGCTGGAATTTAAAGGAAAACAAAGAAGCCCAGGCAGTGATGCAGAAGAAGAGCATCCCAGGCACCAGGGAAAGAAAATGAAACTGGCTAGAATTGGGAAATAGAGTGTCTTATTTGAGGAACAGCAAGGAGACTAGAATTTCTTGCTTTAAGAATATGGAGGAAAAGGGAGAGAAGTGAAAGGGAAGGTAAAAGAAGATCTGAAAGGAGTTAGGACTTCGGACACCAAAGGGAGAATTGTGTGTGTGGTTCTGGAGATAAAAGGAAGCCACTGGAATTAATTGAGAAGGAGGAGTCAGGAGAAGAGGGAGATGGTTGGACTTACACTTTAGTAAAATCATTTTGACACTTGAATAGAAGATGGACTGCAGTGAGGACCTGTGGCAGGCACACTTTTGTAATAGTTCAGGTATGAGGAGAGGAGAGACAATATAAGGGTGAAATCAGTGTCCGAGAAAAGGAGACATATTCAATATATGTTGCAAATATAAAAATCAGCCAGCTTTCACAATGGATTGGATATTGGGAGTGGAGTGTAGATGAATGAGGAATCAAGGATGATGCCTAGGTTCTAAGTCCAGGAGACTAATAGAACAATTGTGCCCTTGACAGTCATAATAAATGGGAAAGCTATATAGCTTAGGGTATAGAGCACTAGACCTGGAAATAGAAGTTCTTAGGTTCAAATCTAGCTTTAGACACTACCTAGCTTTGTGACCCTGGTCAAGTCATTTAACCCACATTGCCTGGCCCTTACCACTCTTCTTCCTTAGAACTACTACATAGTATTGATTCTAAAATATAAGGTAAGAGTTAAAAAAAAAAAACAGTGATAGCAAAGTTGGAGGAAAGGGATGATTTTACGGGGAAAGATAGATATTTATATTTTGGAAGTGTTAAGTTTAAGATGTCTAAAATATATCTCATTTTGGGCAATCCTATCTCTTTCACATACTCCATGCATTTGTAGATCACTGATAAAATGGACCACTTAATAACTGTGTGACTTTAAGCAAAGTATTTAGCTGTTTCCATCCTCATTTTTCCTTCTATGTGAAATGAAAAAATTGGACTAAATGGTCTCTGGATGATTTTCAGTCATGCCCAAATCTTCATGACCCCATTTTAGATTTTCTTGGAAAAAATCCTGGAGTGGTTTACCATTTCCTTCTTCAACCCATTTGATAGAAGGGAAAACTGAGAAAAGCAGAGTTAAGTGACATTCCCAGGGACACACAACTGGTGTTGTGTTAACTCTTCAAGTCTTTTCAAAAATACTGTTTAGCAAATAAAACCTCATAAGTCATCAGCATTTCTATATATCTATAACCCAGTTCAGCAGCAAGAATTAGAAAGAGAAATTCCATTTAAAATCACCCTAGACAATATAAAATACTTAGGAATCTATCTGCCCTGAGACAAACACAGGAACTATATGAACACAACTACAAAACACTCTCCACACAATTAAAACTAGATCTAAACAACTGGAAAAACATTGATTGTTCATGGGTGGTATGAGCTAACATAATGAAAATGACCACCCTACCCAAACTTTATCTATTTAGTGCCATACCCATTGAACTACCAAAAAACTTTTTTACTGAATTAGAGAAAACCATAACAAAGTTCATTTGGAAGAACAAAGGATCAAGGATATCCAGGGAAATAATGAAAAAAAAATACAAAGGAAGGGGGCCTTGCAGTCCCAGATCTCAGACTATATTATAAAGCAGTAGTCATCAAAACAATTTGGTACTGGCTAAGAGACAGAAAGGAAGATCAGTGGAATAGACTTGGGGTAAATGACCTCAGCAAGACAGTCTATGATAAACCCAAAGATCCCAGCTATTGGGACAAAAATCCACTATTTGATAAAAACTGCTGGGAAAATTGGAAGACAGTTTGGGAAAGATTAGGTTTGGATCAACACCTCACATCCTACACCAAGATAAACTCAGAATGGGTGAATGACTTGAACATAAAGAAGGAAACTATAAGTAAATTAGGTGAACACAGAATAGTATATATGTCAGACCTTTGGGAAGGGAAAGATTTTAAAACCAAGCAAGACTTAGAAAGAGTTACAAAATGCAAAATAAATAATTTTGACTACATCAA
This sequence comes from Monodelphis domestica, assembly GCF_027887165.1. Lineage (NCBI taxonomy): Eukaryota > Metazoa > Chordata > Mammalia > Didelphimorphia > Didelphidae > Monodelphis > Monodelphis domestica. The sequence goes on along the minus strand of NC_077234.1, from coordinate 127,277,814 downwards.
ATTAAAAGGTTTTGTACAAACAAAGCCAATGTAACTAAAATTAGAAGGGAAGCAACAAATTGGGAAACAATCTTCATAACAAAAACCTCTGACAAAGGTCTAATTACTCAAATTTATAAAGAGGTAACCAATTGTACAAAAAATCAAGCCATTCTCCAATTGAAAAATGGCAAGGGACATGAATAGGCAGTTTTCAGATAAAGAAATCAAAACTATTAATAAGCACATGAAAAAGTGTTCTAAATGTCTTATAATCAGAGAGATGCAAATCAAAACAACTCTGAGGTATCACCTCACCCTAGCAGATTGGCTAACATGACAGTTATGGAAAGTAATGAATGCTGGAGGGGATGTGGCAAAGTAGGGACACTAATTCATTGCTGGTGGAGTTGTGAATTGATCCAACCATTCTGGAGGGCAATTTGGAACTATGCCCAAAGGGTGATAAAAGACTGTCTGCCCTTTGATCCAGCCATAGCACTGCTGGGTTTGTACTCCAAAGAGATAATAAGGAAAAAAACTTGCACAAGAATATTCATAGCTGCGCTCTTTGTGGTGGCCAAAAATTGGAAAACGAGGGGATGCCCATCAATTGGGGAATGGCTGAGCAAATTGTGGTATATGTTGGTGATGGAATACTATTGTGCTCAAAGGAATAATAAAGTGGAGGAATTCCACAGAGACTGGAACAACCTCCAGGAAGTGATGCAGAGCGAAAGGAGCAGAACCAGGAAATCATTATACACAGGATACACTGTGGTACAATCGAATGTAATGGACTTCTCCATTAGGAACAATGCAATGTCCCTGAACAATCTGCAGGGATCTAGGAGAAAAAAACACTATCCACAAGCAGAGGACAAACTGTGGGAGTAAAAACACCAAGGAAAGGCAACTGCTTGACTACAGGGGTTGAGGGGACATGACTGAGAAGAGACACTAAATGAACACTCTAATGCAAATACCAACAACATAGAAATGGGTTTGGAGCAAGGACATGTGTGATACCCAGTGGAATAGTGCTTTGGCTAGGGGAGGGGTGGGGGGGAGGAAAGGAAAATGATCTTTGTTTCCAATGAATAATGTTTGAAAATGACAAAATAAAATAATGTTTAAAAGTAAAAATAAAAAAAAATTTTAAATAAAAAATACTGTTTAGCAAATTACTTCATTTTGATCATAAATTTTACTCAGTGGTCTTAAAACACTCTGTAGGTATGTAAATTGCCTAGACAAATATTCTAAGAAGGAATATAAGTGATAGGAAAATCTAGTTTTGTGGGGTCCTCAGGAATAGAGTGCTGGATCTAGAGTCAGAAAGACCTCAGTTTAAATTCCACTTCATATGCTAACTATGACTCTAGACAAGTCACTTAATCTCTGTTAGACTCAGTTTCTTTGGCTGTAAGATATGGATCATTTTTAAAATGTAGATAGTTATAGCACCCTCCTCTCAGGATTGTTGTGAGAATCAAATGAGATAATATTTATTGTGTTGAAGAAACAATTTGACATATTAATAAATGTCATTTCCTTATGACAGCCCTTCACATACTTGTAGCTGACTCCCATGTCTCTATTAAGTCTTCTGTTCTCCAGGCTAAATATCCAAAGTTCTTTTAAACTAGTACATGTGTGAGCCATGAGACTACAACTTAAGGTGCTAAAGGATGGACTTCACAGTGATGAAGGATTTGTTTTTTTGACTACAAAATCATACTCTTCTCTTGTTTTCTGGAACAGGGCTGGCTGACATTTTTATTTATATGATACATAAATGTGAAATGTGAAAGGTATACATTAGCTTCTTAAAATCTTCAACCATCAAATGTAATCCCCTTCACTATGTTTCCTTTGTAAGGAATAGCTATTAGCACCTACTTGTCTCATTCAGAGAGAAAAGACAAGAATGAACAAGACTTTAGGAAAATATAAATGTATTTTATCTCCAAATCTAAAAAAGGCACTATAAAGGAAGTTTCATTCTCTCAAACAACATTCTGAAAGTATGGGTCATAACTCCTGTTGGGATTAGAGGAAAGGTTATTATAGAAAGAAAGGGTCATTACCATATATGTTCTAAGTAGATGAGAAAAGAAAGAAAAAGAGAAAGAAAGAAAGAAAGAAAGAAAGAAAGAAAGAAAGAAAGAAAGAAAGAAAGAAAGAAAGAAAGAAAGAAAGAAAGAAAGAAAGAAAGAAAGAAAGAAAGAAAGAAAGAAAGAAAGAAAGAAAGAAAGAAAGAAAGAAAGAAAGAAAGAAAGAAAGAAAGAAAGGAAGGAAGGAAGGAAGGAAGGAAGGAAGGAAGGAAGGAAGGAAGGAAGGAAGGAAGGAAGGAAGGAAGGAAGGAAGGAAGGAAGGAAGGAAGGAAGGAAGGAAGGAAGGAAGGAAGGAAGGAAGGAAGGAAGGAAGGAAGGAAGGAAGGAAGGAAGGAAGGAAGGATAGTTTCTAGCCTCCTTACAATCCTTGACATTTTTTATCTGATCAAGGTCTTTCCTAAAACATGGCACTCAGAAGAACTAATGGCAATGTTTAAGATGTTGTCAGAGAAGGACAAACTATACTTGAATTAATATGTTCTCTTATTTTGGATAGTCTGTTTCTGTTAATGTAGCCTAAAAAGCTCATTAGCTCTTTCTGGCTTCCATGTCTCCTTCGAACTTCCTTTCTCCTGGGTCATTCATTCCCCCTCTATCACTGCTTCTGTATTTCTAGATTTTTTCTATCATGCTTCAGTCTCAGTGTCTCTCTAAAATATCTCTTCCTGGAACATCTATCTGCCTCTGAAGCACCCAGGAATATCTTGCCAGCCTCCTTCTCCAGTTGGTGAGTTCCTCCGTGGTCTCTGTTTTGTGGAAGGGTCACAGCTAATCGATTTTCATGCCCCTCCTTCTCTCTCAACCTCCCTTTTCAGTTCCCATTTGATCATTGTCTTCCCCCAAATAGAATGTAAGCTCCGGTGGGTGTTATCTTTGGTTTTGCTTTGTATTTGTATCCCAAGAAGTTAGCATGGTGCCTGACACATAGTAAGTAATTAACAAATATTTATTACCTGCCTATCTTAAGCTTGGAATTCACTGAAATATTGGGGATTTTCCCAAAATTATAAAGTAAATATAGCTACCTGTTATTCACATTTACTGAGCTGCCGAAAACACTTTGACAGAAGACAATGGATTTAATATGCATTAATAATCTTCCTGATCAAGGCGTTCTTAGCTAGATAAAGTTAATTGTTGAATACCTAAGACTTCCATTTTCTTTTTGGTGCCTTTACCAAAGAAGTCACTTTCCAGCTCGTGTCAAAGAATACTGCCTACTTTCAGAGAAATAACTGGTGGAATTGGAATGCAGATCAAACCATACTTTCACTTCAATTTTTTTGTTTTTATTTTGCGGTTTGGGCTTTATCTGAGTATTCTCTTATAACAATGACCAATATAGAAATAGGTTTTGCATGATAATATGTGTGTAACTCCGATCAAATTGCTTACTATCTCCAAGAAGGTAGAGGGAAGGAAGAGAGACAATTTGGATCTTAAAACTTCAGAAAATATATGTGGAAAATTTTTATTACATGTAATTGGGAAAATAAGATATATTTTTTAAAGAAAGAAAGAAAAGGAAGTTGCTTTCCTCAAGGTTAATGATTGTTCTGATAAGGAGCCTGTAAGTACACTGAAGGCTAAGGAAAATTAAGTTTTCTTGTCTTAGTTGGCATTAGAAGATTCTCCTTCTCTTGTTTGAACTCTACACAGGACATCCACCATGATGCTAGTAAATACTTTAGATGAGCACACAGACATATCTATCATGGGATCATATAATTTTCATGTATGTGATGGCGATAACTTGTTTGAGGAGAACTCTCAGAATTATATTTGTTCTATTTAGTTGAATACTTTCAAAGACAAAGCATGTTACCCTTTGGATCTCTCAGTTATGTGACTATAAAGATAATGTTCTGTTGTATAAATCTGTCTACCAAAAAAAAAAACTGTTTTCTCTCTATTATGTTTTCACCAAGAATAACCTTAAAACGGATCATTCCTATAAAGATTTCATCATTTGAAGATGTCTTCTTATTTGTAAATTTTCATTAGAAGCAATGTTTGTGATTTCCCCCATTCTTATGAGTCTTTCTTCATGATCACCTGAAAATCCCTTTTGGATACCTTTAAAATTGTATTAAAACAGTACAGATTTCTCATATATGTTACCTGGTGAGGTACGGCTATTCTTCCTATATTCACTTAAATCAATTAATTAATCTTTATTGATTGTTTGATTAACATTCCTTCACACAGTCCTTGAGGTGATAGAATCCAAATATAGCAGTTCCATTCAACTCATTTAAAAAAGACAGATTGTCATGGTTAAGGACAAAAGCACAAGAATTCCTATCACATGTATTCATTCAGTGTTGTAAAATTGAATATAAGCCTCTTAAGGGCAGGGACTGTTTCACTTTTGTCTTCACATCTTCAGGGCTTAGCACAACTGTCTGGCACAGAGTCAGTACTTAAGAAGTATTTGATGATAGGAAGGAAGAAAAGGAAAATAGATTGCAACAGAATTCTGGAAGCTATGTTCCATTATCATGTCAACTGCTATTCCTCCAGTTTCAGCTACATTTTAAATGTTCTCAGAGTGAACCAGCTTTCCAGATGACCAAGTGTGCCATGACATCATGTTTATCATTGCCTTTGAGCACACAATGAAACCAACTCTGCCAACATTTTTATTTGCCTCCCCAGGAGGAACTGTCAAACCATCCTTCAATTTAGCAGTAAGATATCTCTATCTTTTTACTTCATTCAATATCTTCAACATGATGTTCTTTCATTAGTTTGACAAATCACTCGTCATTGGACAAAGACCATGGTTAGAGTATCCACAGTTGGATTAATGTTTAATTCAGTTAAGTAATGTAAATTCATGTTAGTTTTAAAACTATTTCTTAGGGTTCACCCCTTTTTCTTCTACCCTATTACGTTATTGCAGAAGCACAAAGGAGCTAAAGACTAAGAACTCTCTCCTTTTTTAAAGCAGTGTATGAGAGTTCTAAAATCAAAATTGAAATCATTTTGCAGTTTTACATCCATTTCAGCAGCAGCATATGAAATTACACCCTATTAGCCAATATGAAAATTACTCTCTTAGTTCCATAGCAATCAAACTATAAAAAGAAACAAGGGAGGAGGGGAGGAATTTTCTTAAAAATATGATGTAGGTAAGATAACTAATAATGTTGGTCATCGTCTGGGCTATGGTGATGATTATTAAGATAATGTTCAATAGGACTTAGTAGAAGTAAAGGCACTGTATTCTTAAAAACATTAACATTCTTACTGTTGATGAACTTTGGTTCTGGCATTGTCCTCATGTACGAATCTTTGATTATCCCAGGAAAGAAAGGGAAATGCAATATTTATGTTCAGATAACGCTTCTGGACAACAATTCAGCAAGTTCTAGAAACATTGCAGATACTCCAGTGACTCCAATGGATCATCTCATTGAGGTGGGTATTCCTTCAAATGATGCAGATCATGACCTGTCCATGCCTACTCATCCCAAAGGATTTTATTCATATATTTTCATTTGTTTAGTGCAAGTACTCTATCCTGCCAACTAGATTATTTCTCATGTTTTCTTATATTTATTTATTTAAACCTTGACCTTCTGTCTTAGAATCAATACTGTGTATTCATTCCAAGGCAAAAGAGAAGTAAGGGCTAGGCAATGGAGGTTAAGTGATTTTCCCAAGGTAACACAGCTAGGATATTTCTAAGGGCAGATATGAACCTTCTCTAGGATCTCCTTCTCCAGGCCTGGATCTCAGTGCACTGAATCACCCAGCTGCTCTCTTTCTCATGTTTTCTTACCATCATGAGGATACCAGTGGAGCATGTGGGTTCTCTATCAGTTTTCTTTACTCTTACTATATGGTCACCTTATCATTTTTGTTGTTTGCATTCTATTCATTGCTTCACTTACATCATTTCTTTTTTATAATGGGTTTCAACCTATTTGTACCACCATGAGTCTCTCTATCCTCTGCAGCCATGTTATCTTTTTCTTTGAAGTGTAAACTTAGAAGACAAATTGCATTTAAAAACTAAATATAAATTAAAACACGGATTTTTAAAGGATGAACAAGGGTAATAAACAGGCAGTTTTAAAATGAAGGAATCAATTGATTATTAATAGTCTTGTCCATCTATAAAGTGGGAAATAACTTGTATTTTTATGAATTTGATTCAGATCTCTATACATTTGAGAAATGAGGCTTTAATCAGAGAAACTTGCTGTAAACATGTTTTCATAGTTGTGATTACCATGTATTTCCCTTCATCCTATTTCCCCTCATTCCATTTATCCTTCTTACTTTCTCTTTTTACCCTGTCCATTCTAAAAAGTGTTTTGCTTATGATCATCACCTCCCCCAGTCTATCCTCCCATTCAGCTTCATCCTCTTATTCACCTTCCCTCCTATTTTTCCTATAAGGTAAAAGAGAGATTTCTATACCCAAATGATTGTGCATGTTATTCCCTCTTTGAACCAATTCTGATGAAAATAAAGTTCAGGTGGAATTTAAACTGAAGAGGTAAAGAAATTCTCCAAAGAACTCATTAAGATCTCACAAAATTAAATTAGTTTATCCATTAACATTTGGTCACTTAATTACAAATGTGTGTGAAAAATACGTCAGAAAATATGATTCAAGAACAAGAAATGAAAGAGATCAAGGGCTATGAAAGACTACACAAAATTCTTGGGCCCATATATCATGTATGCTTTCATTGAGAAAATAATAAGGCAATGGAAATTATGAGGAGCAAGTAATATAATTTAAATGAAATTTAGTGTATATTAAGAGATAAGAAATGACTCATTACTGATATGGCAGTCAATTTTGAATAAGCTCTTCATAGTCAGATTATTAACTTGTTAGAATGAAGATAAATAATAATAAAATTGAAAAATTGAAAATTAAAAATAATAAATACCTTTGGCAAGTAATTAAAATAATTCCAACCTGACATATTTGAACAAGTTATTGACATTGAAGAGTGGGAAATCAATGAAGAAAAGGACTATGATCCTAATTTATAACAATTTTATAAAGAAGTTTAACCAATGTAAATCAATAACCACAGCAAAGAACCTAGAAATTGACTCAGGAAATATTTGATCTCCATCAGTTTAGAACACAAACTCATTTGTAAAAAATCATAGTGAAGAATGGTAGATTATGAGAAGTATTGACTTATACAGCAGAGAAACAGAAAATTTTACAAGAGACCCAATTAAACAGTCATTCCAAAATCAATTAAGGATAAGAATAAAAAGGAAAATACCAAAAATGAAAAAATCTATGAAGAGTTTCATAAGGAACTTTTCACATTCAAGGAGAAGAGAACTACCATATTTATATTTTGTCATAATATTAGATGTGGTTATTGAGAAAATGGAAATGCCACTGAAGGAAACAAAGATGGGAAAGGTATCTTGTTTATATAGTCAACTATATATTCAACATTAAAATATGTAATACTTCTATTAAGTTTTAAAGATAATACTTTATCTCTGATGAGTCCACATCATATACAAAGATAACAATATCTATAGCCTAAGTTCAAGCAGTTTTTGTTATTTTTGATTTATTATTTTTGATCATCTTCAATATATTCCTTCTGAGTCTTTTCTGTAATTTCTGTCCTTAAAAACAGAAATTCTCTCATCTTTATCTCTTTATCCCCTCTAACATGTTGTCTTATACATAGTAGGTTCTAGTAAATATTCCCTGAACTGAACTCTTTCAGTTTCCTCATTAGTAATATCCTCAGGCTTTACTCTTACAAGTGAATTTTCCCTATATTGTATCAAAAAGAGAATGGCATATACCTTAAAAAATTATTTAAAGGTAAAGTTAGGACTAAGATATTAGTGGATATTGACCTGGGTCATGATGAAACTGTAGAAGAATCTCTCTCTGGCTCTCTCTGTCTTCTTCTCTCTTTCTCTTTGTCTCTACCTCTATCTCTCGGTCTCTATCTCTATCTCTGTCTTTCTTTCTCTCTCCACTTCACTGCAACCAGTTCATTCAGACAAGCAAGGCAATTCTTAAAATTCTCATTAACATTTATACTATAGAAATTGGCAAACAATATAAATCAGAGCTTGATTTATTTTTCTGTTGATTTCTAGACCAGAAAATGAAGGGAAAATATGTTAATAATACAAATTAAACTTAAAACTTAAAAATGTTTTGGGCTTATTTTTTTGTCAGAGAATCTGTTGTTAAACATTTACCAGCACATTCCTGAATCTAGTTCTCCCTATATTGTCACATTGGAAATACATCAGCCACTTATAACACTAACCCATCTGCTGCTAATCAGCTCAGAGGCTTTGACTTTATCCATTTTTCTGTTCTAGACCTACTCACTCCTCCTTAGGTAGCTTATATGGTCCTCTGCTCTAGATGTTAACTTTACTGACTTCTGACTCAATTTAGTGCTATTGAAGCTTAGAACTTCCCAATGGAATAGGTCAACCAGCCTCAGCATATACAGTGGCAGAGGTTATAATCGCACCCTACCATGCCTGGCCACACAAATGCAATCTCATGGAAGCCAGAGTTGTCAGCTTCATTGGATTGGGTTTTATCCTTCATAATCATAGAGGACCAAAATGACAACACTAGCAATGTTTTTTTGCTAGAACATAATTGGATTAAATGAGTCAGAATTGGACAAAGTTGTTGAATTTAGTCTGTCTTCCACAGTCATCAAAGTCCAGTGCCAAGGCAAAAGTTAAGACAACTGATGATGGCACAGGATGCAATAGATGCCCCTTTCTTCTTTGATGTCTAACCAAGCTCAATAGATCCACATGCCTTCATGGCTAGAGGAACAATTTGTTCTCATCTGTCTCTTACCTCAAGTTTAAGACAGCATCAGTAAATCCATTGCATTTAACAAGTACACATTCAAATGATCCTCACTGAAAACACTAAAATGAATTCTTCTGCAATCTAGAGTACTTGACAACACCTCAGAATATTAAAATCTACATGAGAAAATGAGGTGAAACTGATTAGTCTATTAAGTGGTCCTTCAGGCAATGCGTTCAGATGAATAACAAACAGAAAAGGGACAGGAAAAATTCATATGGCCCTTCAGCTAGCATTATTGCTTCTGCTTTTGCTTTTCTCTCAATGTCTTGAATAAGCTGCCCCTAGGGAGATTAGGAAGAAGTAGCCCACCTTAATACTTATCTTACCCATTTCTGATAATGGACTAGATCTGGTTATAAATGCCCTACCTTCAAGGAGCTCACATACTGGTATACATGCTGCCAAAGCAAGTACATTACATTCTAATAAAGGAAACAATGTGTATCTGTATGTGTATACATGTACACACACATATGTATATATTTTATATAATCCTCGGTCAAAGGGTCATTATGTTTGTGAAGCTTTCTTAAAACAAATTGATGTAGATCAATGCCCTGCCCCTTTGTGAGGAGTGGGCAGAGTTAGTAGTGAGAGCTAGTAAAAAGAGACATTGAGCTCTTATGACTTCCAGAATTAAAAGAGAAAATGCATCATTCTAACCTCCCTTCAAGTTCCTGAAGGGGCAACTGGGAAGAAGCTGGCAAAGAAAGGAGTTGGTCATCTCTATCATGTCCTGATACTGGCTTGCTACACTAGAGACTTCAGGGAATTTCTTCTCTCTCTTGGTTGAACCGAGTCATCTCACTACTTATTCTATGTACTTTTATATGTGTATACATATTCCTTCACGTATATTTTCTCTGATTTTCATTCTATCAACTTGGATAAATGAGTTTATTTGCTATTTACAATGTGTATTCATTGCGGGACCATAATCTTATGAGAAGGGAGTCAAACTTTAAATATGTGGCTTGGGGAATTCTCTTCCCATTATGCAATACTGGTCAGGAGCATAGATCCAACCAGAAAATTACTTCCTCTAGACTAACATTATTTAAGGAAGCAAGTAGATATAATCCTAGTTTGGTACCTCTCTTTCTGAGAGAGCAAAGTGACCAACTTATACCATCGAACACCTGCTTTCATAACTAGTCTTCCTTAGAGAAGGGCAGGGGGAGGCACTGTTAGTAATATCTACTTGTCTCCTTATGAGTCACATCTATAACCTACATAGACAGACTCAAAACACATCCATTCCATTACCATTCCAGAAATATAAATAATTATATGTATTTAAAAATAGACTAGCTTAAAGGTAAAATCAGAAGGACAAGAGCAAAGGGGTTGACTGGGAAAGCTTCTTATATAAAGTGGTGGAATTTTGAGCTGACTCTTGAAAGAAACTAGGGAAATAAATGGTGGAGGTGAGGAGAGAGAACATTCTAGACATGGAGGATGGCTAGTGCAAATACATAAAGTCAAGGAATAAAGTGTCACATGTAAGGAAGAGCAAACAGTCCAGTGAAGCTGAGCCATAGAATGCATGAATAAGATTGAAGTATAAGTCTGGAATGGTAAAAAAGGACTAGGTTGTTAAAGGCTATAAAAATAAATAAATATAAAACTTGATATCTGACCCTGTAGTTAATAGAGAGCCATTGGAGGTCATTGAGTAGAAAGGCGAAATACACAGATTGGTGATTTAAGAAAATTGCTTTTCCAGTCGAATGAAAGTTGGATTGGAATGAGGAGACTCTTGAGATAAGAAGACCAATTTGAAGACTATTTCAGTAATCTAGGTGAGAGATAACGCTGGCCTGTTCTAGGATATTCATTGCCAGAGTGAAAAGAAGATATATGGAAGTGCTGTTGGGAAGGTAGAAATAAGTTTTGACTGAGCTCAGATGGAATATGTGTGTTGAGTTCAATTAAGGAGTCAAGGATGTCACTGAGGTTATAAGCCCAGAAAACTGAGAGGATAGTTGTATCTTTTTTTAGTGTATTCTTTATTTTATTTTATTTTTTTAACATTATTTTATTTGGTCATTTCCAAACATTATTCATTGGAGACAAAGATCATTTTCTTTTCCTCTCCCCCCCCCCCCAACCTCTCCCCTAGCCGTGATTCCACTGGGTATCACATGTGTTCTTGATTCGAACCCATTTCCATGCTGTTGGTATTTGCATTAGAGTGTTCATTTAGAGTCTCTTCTCAGTCATATCCCCTCAACCCCTGAGATCAAGCAGTTGCCTTTCTCGGTGTTTTTACTCCTACAGTTTTTCCTCTGCTTGTGGATAGTGTTTTTTCTCCTTGATCCCTGCAGATTGTTCAGGGACATTGTATTGACACTAATGGAGAAGTCCATTACCTTTGATTGTACCACAGTGTTTCAGTCTCTGTATACAATGTTTTCCTGGTTCTGCTCCTCTCTCTCTCTGCATCACTTCCTGGAGGTTGTTCCAGTCTCCATGGAATTCCTCCACTTTATTATTCCTTTTAGCATAATAGTATTCCATCACCAACATATACCACAATTTGTTCAGCCATTCCCCAATCGAAGGGCATCCCCTCATTTTCCAATTTTTGGCTACCACAAAGAGTGCAGCTATGAATATTTTTGTACAAGTCTTTTTTCCCCATTATCTCTTTGGGGTACAAACCCAGCAGTGCTATGGCTGGATCAAAGGGCAGACAATCTTCTAACACCCTTTGGGCATAGTTCCAAATTGCCCTCCAGAATGGTTGGATCAATTCACAACTCCACCAGCAATGAATTAGTGTCCCCACTTTGCCACATCCCCTCCAGCATTCATTACTTTCCTTTGCTGTCATGTTAGCCAATCTGCTAGGTGTGAGGTGATACCTCAGAGTTGTTTTGATTTGCTTCTCTCTGATTATAAGACATTTAGAACACTTTTTCATGTGCTTATTAATAGTTTTGATTTCTTTATCTGAAAACTGCCTATCTATGTCCCTTGTCCATTTATCAATTGGAGAATGGCTTGATTTTTTGTACAATTGATTTAGCTCTTTGTAAATTTGAGTAATTAAACCTATTACCTATTACCATATCTATTACCATAAAAGATAGTTGTATATTTTATGGTAATAGATAAGGTAGGAAGAGGATAGAATTAGGGAAGAAAGATAATAAGTTCTATTTTGGGTATGTTCACTTTGAAATGTCTATAGACAAGAATCAGCAAACTATGACCTGGGGGAAAATGCTGACCTTTCCTTGTTTTAGTGTGGTCAGAGAGCTAATGATGATTCTTGCATTTTTAAATACAAAAAAGTTTTGTTTACAAATGTGAAAAGCTATTCTTAACTCACAGGGTCATACCAAAACAGTTAGTGAGCCAAAACTAACCAACAGGACCTAGTTTGCAACTTCTGCTAAAGTATACATAATACATAATATACATAAATCTTCCGTAAAATATTGGTAATGAGGAACTCTCATGAGAGAATTTGTTACTAGATATCCAGATCTGGGAATTCTCAGCATAGAAGTAATAATCAATACTATTGAAGTTGGCAAGATCACCAAGTAAGATAGATAATTTGGAGAGAAAAGAAGAGGGCTCATGGCAGAGTCTTGAGGAATTCTTGTTGTTGGGTCATATCAGTCATGTTCAACTCTTCATGATCCCATTTGGGGTTTTCTCAGCAAAGAAAGTGGAGTGGTTTGTCATTTCCTTCTCCATCTCATTTTATAGATGAGCAACTGAGGCAAACAGGATTACATAACTTGAGAAAAGTCACAGAGCTAGCAAATGTCTATGGCTAGATTTTATCTCAGGAAGATGAGTCTTCCTGACTTTCAGGCTCACCACTCTATCCACTGTGCTATCTAGCAGCAGCGATAAAATGAAATAATATGGCTGCTTCAGGGGAATCATTATTATTGTTGTTAAGTAATTTCAGACATGTCTGACTATTTGTGACTTCATTTGGGATTTTCTTGGCAAAGATATTGGAGTGGCTTGTCATTTCCTTCCCCAGCTCCAGGGTCAAGTGACTTGCCCAACATCACATAGCTAGTAAACATCTGAGGTCCAATTTGAATTCAGGTCTTCTTTACTCCAGACCTAGCACTCTAGCCACTGCACCACCTAGCTGCCCTTGGAGGAAACCAGTGATTGTTTAACAGGACCAGGATGAAGATTCAGCAAAGGAGTCTGAGAAGGAAAAACAGAATGGATAGGAAAACTAAGAGAGCAATGTTGTGAAAATCTAGAAAGGGATGATCAGAAATGTCTAGGATGCAGAACAGTAAAAAGAATTAAGAAATGCCCATTAAATTTGACAATTAAGAGGGCATTGGTAACTCTGAAGAGGGTACTTTTTGTCAATGGTGAGAATAGAAGTCAGGTTGCTAAGGGTTCAGAAGTGAAAGAAGAGAAGTGAAGGTAACAATTGTATACTATTTCCTCCAGGAGTTTAGTCAAGAAAAGAAGTATCAGAAAATAGCTAGCATGGATGGGTGGACAAAGTGTTTTTTTAAGGATGTGGGAGAGATGGTTGTGTTTGCAGGCATCAAAAAAAAGGCAGTAGGTAAAGAGAGACTAAAAATTAGTGAGAAGAGAAGAAATGATAGTGAATGAGGTGGGATGGGATGAGATGGGATGAAATGGAATAAGGTGGGATGGGACCAAGGATGTATGTGGATGGGTTGACCTTGGCAAGAAGGACCACTTCATCGTGTAAGATATGGCTGAAGGAGGACACATTGGAGGAAGTAATTGAATAATGTGAAATGAGGAAGAGGGGAGAAAAGAAAAATTTCAATGAATGGTCTCAAGTTTTTGAAGCTTATGGGTTTTCTGCTTTCAAGTTTTGCAGAGAAAGTAAAGTTTCTGTTTCTTCTCCTGAAGTTACTTATCTATCTTTTATTTTATTAACTTTCTGTTACTCATTTGATTCAACTTATATTTTTATTTTTTTAACATTATTTTATTTGGTCATTTCCAAACATTATTCAGTGGTGACAACGATCATTTTCTTTTCCTCCCCCCCCCCCCACCTCTCCCATAGCCGGTGCATGATTCCACTGGGTATCACATGTTCAACATATTTTTAGTGTGAAACTGTTTGTGATCATATAAAAAACTAAGTATTTTCCATATCCTTCCTCTTTAGATTTTTTTCACTTTGATTTCTTTATTTAAAACGTTGTAGGAAAAATTCTTAAAGATGCAAATTTTCATTTTGTTTTTTTTTAATGCAGCTTTCTCTTCTTGTACTGGTAATCTTTTGATTTTTGCTTTTAATGACTGATATGCTTTTGCTTTATAGATTCCTTTCTATACATTTCCTTCTTATTGCCCTTAGCTAGGCAATACACCATTGAAGCTTTCCATTTTATGTACCAGCTAAATAATGATTTCAGCCATGATAGTGTCTCCTATCCTCAGGGGGTATTCACTGATAGCTCTCCCTTTCCTCTTATATTTCTTATCATGGCAACAACTACCATACATGCTACAGAATGAGCTTGAAGGATTTTTTACACTTTTTGTCAAACACTGTGGGAGAAAGCATTGATGGTGGATACATTAGTTTTTCTGGAATTACTTTATTTTGGCATAATTGGTCTCCTTCTTAGTTTGGTTTATGGCCATTTGACTCAAAAAGAGTTTGGGGGGATTCTGATATCAGTACTTCCTTGTCCTCAAAAAACCTTTGAGATATCAGTAGTATTTTTTCAACTATTTGTTTATGAGTTATAACTTGTAGAGTTTGCACCAAATGAGAATTTTTCACTCACCTCAGGGTCTTCAATTGTTCCCTTATGAGATTTTATTAGATTCTTAATAACCTGTATTGGCCCATACTGTATTGTTATATACTATAAGAAATGATGAGCAGGATGATTCCAAAACAACCTGGAAATACTTACATGAACAGATACAAAAGGAAGTGGACTGAACCAGAGTATTATACACAGTAAAGGCAATATTGTGTGATGAACAACTGTGAGTGGCTTAGCTATTCTCAGCAATACAGGGATTTAAGCCAATCCTAAACGCCCATGTTGAAAAATACCAGCTGCCTCTAGAAAAAGAAGCAATGGAGTCTGAAGGCAGACAAAAACAGACTATATTTCACTTTCTTTCTTCCTGTTTTGTTGTTCAAGATCTCTTCCACAAAATGACTAATTTGGAAAAATGTTTTACATGATTGCACTTGTAAAAGCTATACCAGATTGCTTACCATCTCAGAGAGCGGGGAGGGGATGGAGGATGTGAAGAAAAGAGAGAATTTGGAACTCAAAAAAAATTCAGGTTAAAAATTGTTTTTACACATAATTGCGTAAACATATTTTTCAAGGAAAAAAGTCTTTAACCCTTTACTATAACTGTTGTTGTTATTGTTCTGGTTGATTCCTGACCTTGCTATGATATCATGCTGGAGCATGACTTGTTCCAATGTATCTTACCTGATCATGGAATCAGAACATAAAAGTGAGTCACAGTCTGCTTTCCTCAGTGTCAAGCTAATCATCATGACAGTCTCAAATCATAGGAGTAGTTTCATCACATTGCTTGGGGTGCTGGCTCAATCAGTAATATTGCTAGACCCTAACTGGACAAAATTTTAGGGTTCCTTCCAAGCCCATAATTATCATGGTGGTCAGAGAACATCTATAGTCCCCATTTTATATGACCCTTGCTGTCTTATAACAAATATTAACCCTTTGTTATTGGTCTTCCCCCCACAAAATGGACAACTGGCCAGTCATTATTTTCTCATTCTCATCTTTTTCAGTGGTGTGCAGATAAAAACATTATGCTGGGGGGCAGCTGGGTAGTTCAGTGGATTGAGAGCCAAGCCTAGAGACGGGAGGTCCTAGGTTCAAATCTGGCCTCAGACACTTCCCAGCTGTGTGACCCTGGGCAAGTCACTTGACCCCCATTGCCTAGCCCTTACCTCTCTTCTGTCTTTGAGCCAATACACAGTATTGACTCCAAGACGGAAGGTAAGGGTTTAAAAAAAAAATTATGCTAACTTGTTGGTCTTTTTCCACAACCAAATCTATATGAGAGTCATTTTTTTCCCCACATTGATTTGTTGACATATTATTGGCTAAATTCATGTGGATATCACCCCATGGAGAACCTTTTGATTCCATTTTTAAATATTAACTGTCAGACTCCATCTTCAGGCAAAGTCCTTTTGATAACATTCCTCAAATCCAGTGGTGGTTGCATGTTTGCAGTATTTATTATTGTTCCATGAAGGAATGACTAATTTTTTAGTAAAAATGGCACCTTTTATAATTGCTATTATTTAGAATTTTAGAATCATAATCATAATGATACTTTATGGAAAGGAGAGGATATTATATCATACTATTAAAATTCTTTGAATAATTGCTCCAAAAAAACTATTTTCAGCATAAAACTATATTACTTTAGAACAAGTATTAAGAGTTAAAGAATTTTTAAAGGTATGTTTTAAAAAAATATTTTGCCACTCTTTCTTCAAATTCTTTGGGGAATCCTATGCCTTAGACTTGGTAGCCATTCAATAAATGTTTGTTGAATTGGATTGAATTGAATTCCTTCATGGAAAGTTTAAATGAAAATAAAAGTTCAAAAAAAGTTCAGGCCCCCTTTGAAGGACTTTTTAATATTGGAACATTCAGTGTTAGAGGTTGTTGTTTTGTTTCATCTGTTATACATTAACCTGAATTTGGTAAGAATTAGACCTTTCGAAAGCTACTGCTTATGCTTCCTAATTGTAACAAATAAGTCGTTCTTTAAAAATTTCCTAAAGCAATAACAGTATTTCAACAACAGGAGTTTTGGCCCATTTAGAAATATTATCGTACAATTCGTAGTCAGAATGCTTTGAAGTATACAGGTGTGCCTTATTCTGGGAAAATTTCATGTAACAGGTTTGCAAATTAAGAAATCAGAATGGAAGAAGTCACCTCAGGGTTCCTTTAAAAACTGAATTTGGACAGTCTATAAGGAACTTAAATTATGATCTGGCTTTCCAAAATTTCATTATATATCTTTATATATTTAATTCCATTTTTTAGTAAAATGAGGAT
This sequence comes from Monodelphis domestica, assembly GCF_027887165.1. NCBI lineage: Eukaryota > Metazoa > Chordata > Mammalia > Didelphimorphia > Didelphidae > Monodelphis > Monodelphis domestica. The sequence goes on along the minus strand of NC_077234.1, from coordinate 127,260,787 downwards.
ATGACAAAACAACTACAAAATTTGTTTAAAAACTGATTGTTCTGTTTAATTAGATTTTGAAATGTTCAGAATTTTTAAATATCCCTTTTAAGATGCCATTTATGGAAGTGACATTAATATTATTTGTGGTGGTTTATAAAATGCTAAAGCCATAAATATAACAAAGAAACTCAAATTTATCTGTTGGGATGAATGAGTAAATATCAATAATAATAACTCAAATTGTTATAGAGTTTACAAGCCTTACTAGAAGGATAGTAAGTCATTATTCCCATTTTTCTCTGAGGAAACAAAGGCTTAGAAAAATTAAACTACCTGGTACAATGGATAGAACAGTGGACTTCAAGTCAGGAATTTAAATATGACCTCAGAGACTGAATAGCTGCATGACCCTTGATAAGACACCTCATCTCCATTTGTATCAGTTTCCTCATCTGTAAAATGAAGGCAACAAGAACACAACTTTGTTGTCAGGATCAAATGAAATAATAATTATAGAGCACTTAGAATGATGCCTCATACATAGTAAGTGCTATATAAATGTCAGATATTGTTTTAATCGTTACTTAACTGCTGTCTGCCTCAGTTTCTTCATCTGCAAAATGAGAGAATGCCTACCTCCCAGGGTTGCTATGATGATCTAATGAGCTAATCCTTGTACTTTGCAAAGCTTACAATGCTATATAATACTAACTACAATTACTATATACTCAAATGTTTTATGGCTTCTAAGTTGCAGAACAAAAACTAAATTTCAGGTCTAATACCAAGTCCATTGCTTTTTCTACTCTATCAGATTGACTGTGGTTCCCAGGATTGTTGTAAGAATCAAAGGAGATAATGTACTTAAAGTGGCTTTTAAACTGTAAAGTGCTATATAAATGTAAGCTATTGTTATCATTATTATTCATTATTAAACTCTTCCTGATTGGAATGAGACTTTTTTCTTTTTTGCTCTTTCAGTTGACCAAAGAGGATAAGGAACCTTAGAGCAGAGCCAAGGCATTTGGCAGAAGGAAAGAGGTCTCCTCTGTACAAGAAAAACAAATGTAGTACAGTCAAGATAAACTTAGGGTAAGTTCTCAAAGAAAAATTGATGTTGTTTGAAGCAAGTAGCACAGTGAAGGCAGCTCTGGATTTACATACTAGTTGTGTGACCCTGAGCAAGTCACTTTACCTCTCTTTGCTACAGTTTTCCCATCTATAAAATAAGGACAATAATAATAATAATTTCTAGGGTTATTGTGAGAATAAGATGAGATAAAACTATAAAGTATTTTGCTAACCTTAAAATGCTAGCTATTATTTTTTTTAATAATTCAACTTTTCTAACAGTCTAAAAGCAGCTGTTAAAAAAAAATCAATACCTGTATTAAGGAGCTGCCTGCTTCCAAAACCTTGATGCAAAAAACATTAGGGAATGAGTATAAAGTGCCAGGATGTTAAACCAGAAAGGGACTCAATGTAGGTGTCAGGTGTCTGGTTCATCTACTAAGTAAAATTAATATGCTTTTTGATGGCTTCTAACCATGCAGAGACTTTTCACTTATTTCCATGTTTACAGTAGCATTCTGCATGATGAAGGTTATATATAATTTTATATATATATAAAGCTGACCTTTAGCTAAAAAGGGCATTAATGTATTTTTTAACTTTTCCAAGAGATTAGAAAAGGACCAAAAGTCTGTTGACCATGAAAACTGCCCAGCATCATGGGAAATGTTTTGCCTAATGAACTCCGTGAGCATGATTTTCTTCTTACATCTGCTAAAGACCAATGTTAAGGTGAACTCTGATAGGAGGAAAAGTAACAAGCAGTTATTTAGTGCCCATTATGTGCCAAACATAGTGTTACATGTCTTATAAATATCTAACCTGGGGGGACCTGCCTTCTAACCCTGAACCTTAACCCTAATTTTTATGATTCTTTAAAATTTGTATTTGGAATCTACTAAAATCATATTCCAGAATATTTCCATGGCATGGAAGGGAGCCAGTTTTATTTATTTACTTCTTTATTTATTTTGTTATGCCAAGTCTCATGCTTCTCTGATGGTTCCTACCAAATTGAAAAGGCTTTGAGTTTGGTCTTGGCAATGCATTTACTGTGTCTATCACCTTACAATCAAGACTAAGAAAGTTCAGGAAAGTTTATGACCAGATATCACCAAATAATTAATTGTTTTGGCCACAACAACTCATTGCAGAAGGAATATGACCTTTATTGATGGAGAAAATACTGACACAATTGAAACTGCTGATATTTTGAAATAGTGTATCTTAGGAATGAGATAAGTTTGAAATGCAATGACACTTAAGAGGGACTTTCACCCAAACAATTTTGGTAGTCACAAGAAATGAGAGATGATAACCGAGTGAGGAAAATATAAAAGGCAGCCAGAATAATAATGAAAGAATAATTTGGGACTTTTTAGTATGGGATTAAAGAATAGTAGAAACAAATGTTCCATCTCCCACTACCATGAATTTGTACAGGCTGTTTCTCTGCTCCAGGAATGCTCTTCCTCTATATCAGTACATGCTAAAACCGTTAGTTCCCCTCAAAACTCTGCTAAAGTTCTACCTCCTTAAAGAGGCCTTTCTAGACTGTTCTAATTGTTAGTACTCACTCCCAATCACTATTTTATTATTTTTTATTTTTTTAATATTTATTCAAATTTTTTAAATATTTATTATTTTATTCATTTTATTACTTTATCCTCTTATATTATCCTTTCTGTGAACATATATTGTCCCAGAAGAATTAACTTCCTTGAGAACAGGGGTTTATTAAAAAAAAATTTAGCAGGGTTTTTATTAATGGTTTTTTTTCTAAAGTTTCAGTGCTACAAGGGATAAGCTTCAAGTAATCTGGAAAATTCTCTTATGTGAGATGCCTTAATTTCTAATATGAGCTCATAAATAAGGAAATTTACATTCTGTCAGGAGTATTTTCTCCTGATTGAATGTAAGCTAGTTTTCAGTTGAGGCCAGCACTTTATAAATAAATGATTGCCAAGTGATGGGTTGCTCACCCACCAATCACTCCTTAGGTAGTATAACCCTACCTTGGACCAATTACAATGATCCAGAAATTAGGTCAATGTAATATAGCTTTAAGCCCAACCCACATGAGCATAAAACCACTAGAAATCTTAATAAATTCTTACTCATAAAAGGCATTTTAAGCATTTAATTTTATATGATCCTTCATCAAATAATATGCAATGGCAAGTTTTTGTGATAGTTTGCCTGTGTGATTCATTAAGTTCCCAAGTTATATCCCAGTACCTGGCACTGCGTGGAAAACACATAGAAATTGCTTAATAACTGTTTGCTGAACAGATCTGAATTGAATTGGCTCAAGCCCCCATTCATAGTACCTAGGAAACCTTTATTATTATGTATGCCTAGAAAACAGGCACTGAATCTCCTCCTGACAACACACAATACACATTTACAGAAGGTTTCAACTGAAGAAAGAAAAATAGAACCAATAAACAGATAACTCCTAACCCCAAAGGACCCACATTAAAAAATTTCCCCATCTATCTATTTAGTGCCATACCCATGGAACTTCCAAAAAAATTTTTTACTAATTTAGAGAAAACCATAACAAAGTTCATTTGGAAGAACAAAAGATCAAGGATATCCAGGGAAATAATGAAAAAAAATACAAAGGAAGGGGGTCTTGCAGTCCCAGATCTCAGACTATATTACAAAGCAGCTGTCATCAAAACAATTTGGTACTGGCTAAGAGACAGAAAGGAGGATCAGTGGAATAGACTGGGGGCAAGCAACCTCAGCAAGACAGTATATGACAAACCCAAAGATCCCAGCTTTGGGGACAAAAATCCACTATTTCATAAAAACTGCTGGGAAAATTGGAGGACAGTGTGGGAAAGATTAGGCTTAGATCAACACCTCACACCCTACACCAAGATAAATTCAAAATGGGTGAATGACTTGAACATAAAGAAGGAAACTATAAGAAAATTAGGCGAACACAGAATAGTATACATGTCAGACCTTTGGGAAGGGAAATACTTCAAAACCAAGCAAGAATTAGAAAGAGTTACAAAATGCAAAATAAATAATCTGGAATACATCAAATTAAAAAGTTTTTGTACAAACAAAACCAATGTAACCAAAATCAGAAGGGTAGCAACAAATTGGGAAACAATCTTCATAAAAACCTCTGACAAAGGTTTAATTACTAAAATTTATAAAGAACTAAATCAATTGTACAAAAAATCAAGCCATTCTCCAATTGACAAATGGGCAAGGGACATGAACAGGCAGTTCTCAGCCAAAGAAATCAAAACTATTAATAAGCACATGAAAAAGTGCTCTACATCTCTTATAATCAGAGAGATGCAAATCAAAACAACTCTGAGGTATCACCTCACACCTAGCAGATTGGCTAACATGACAGCTATGGAAAGTAATGAATGCTGGAGGGGATGTGGCAAAGTAGGGACAGTAATTCATTGCTGGTGGAGTTGTGAACTGATCCAGCCATTCTGGAGGGCAATTTGGAACTATGCCCAAAGGGCGACAAAAGAATATCTACCCTTTGATCCAGCCATAGCACTGCTGGGTCTGTACCCCAAAGAGATAATGGACAAAAAGACTTGTACAAAAATATTCATAGCTGCGCTCTTTGTGGTGGCCAAAAATTGGAAAACGAGGGGATGACCATCAATTGGGGAATGGCTGAACAAATTGTGGTATATGCTGGTGATGGAATACTATTGTGCTAAAAGGAATAATAAAGTGGAGGAATTCCATGGAGACTGGAACAACCTCCAGGAAGTGATGCAGAGTGAAAGGAGCAGAACCAGGAAAACATTATACACAGAGACTAATACACTGTGGTACAATCGAAGGTGATGGACTTCTCCATTAGTATCAATGCAATTTCCCTGAACAATCTGCAGGGATCTAAAAAAAATACTACCCACAAGTAGAGGATAAACTGTGGGAGTAAAAACACCGATGAAAAGCAACTGCTTGACTACAGGGTTGGAGGAGAATGCAAATTCCAACAACAGGGAAATGGGTTCCAGTCAAGAACAAATGTGATAACCAGTGGAATCATGCGTCGGCTATGGGAGAGGGAAAGGGGGGGGGGAAGAAAATGATCTTTGTTTCCAGTGAATAATGTATGAAAACGACCAAATAAAATAATGTTTAAAAAAATAAAAAAATAAACAATTAAAAAAAATTTCCCATTGTCACTTACTAACCTCAGTAGGAGAATTGTTCTGCTAAAGCTGGCCACAGTTGTCATGATACACTGCTGTTCATTGATGCTCTCCAAGGTATTCCTGCCTTAGCTCAAGAGTTCTTATGCATACAGAAAGTCAGTCCAGAGCAGCATTTCAGTAATAAAATCCAATGTCATGAGTGTCTCCATCACAAACTCCATTTTTCTTTCAAGTAGGAGGAACAAAACTCCAATATCCTTTGAATATTTTGGCAGCAAGATTTTAACCCAAAGTATCAGAAGTCATTTTTCCAATGGCTGCTGATGCAACCCAGCTGTGGTCCCAAGCTCTTCTCCATGAACTCTTGGCTAGGATTATTCCCATCACCTTAATGGGGTTGAGGGGAGAGAAATTCTAATAGTCTAGGAAAAGAAAAAAAATTTAAAGGAATAGGGTAGGTCTTAGGATCCCTGTCCTCTCAGACCTTACAGTCATTTGGTTTACAAAGCACCAAGAAGAACTAATTTGCCTTTGGTTGACCTACCTACAACTACAAAAATCAAATTTTGGAATACAAAGAAAAGTAATTCCTTGGCTTCTGTAAGTGGAAAGTTTTCATTTCATTGTTTAATATTTGTTCTGTTAATTCTTATATGTCTCTGTTGCTTGTATTTATAGTTCAGTTGCTAATACGTTTTTATGTTTCCAAAGCTTTTAACCTTTAATCTTCACAATTTCAAGTGGGTTGCAATAATCCCTTTCATTTACCTAGTATCTAGAAAAAGATCTTCCATCAAAGGCTCTTTCAAATAGCCCCTATTCCTTGTTACCTGTGGCCAAGTGATCTTCCTTTTAGAGATAATCAGTAAGGCCTGTGTAAATAGCTTGTTCAGTATTCCTTTTACAGGGAAGGAAAAGCGCGTGTATTTAGAGAAACAGGAGAATGGCTGATTTCAAGGAGCCACAGTTGTTATAAGAATATAAGAATTTATATCTAATATCCTTTTTTATTTTTTGGATGTAGAACAGATTTGGTCTCCATGTCTTCCTCCCAATTCCATTATTTTACCCTTTCCCTTTCAAAGTAAAGACTTTTGTTTTTCCCCTTTATATCCTCAGTACCTAGTACAGTGCTGGGCACATGTCAGATTCTTAATAAAGGCCTGTTGCTTCATTGATTTTATACTTCTGGAGACTGCTAGGAAGCAAAAATCTCAGACCACTTGGGGTCTTGTCAATCAGTAATGAAGTTAAACAGTATTTATTGTGTATATACTTCTTGATGAGAATTGTAATGAGAGAAACACAAACATAGAAAATACAATTCCTACCCCTCAGCTGCTCAGAGGCTACGAGAGTCCAAGAGATATTCCCCAACCAACTTTGTACAGCTAATAAGATCTTAGGAGTTTCATGACTAAAACTGTGAAACAGATCTAGAAGAGACCTTAGAAGTCATTCTAGTCCAGTACCTCATTTTACAGATAAGAAAACTAATGACAAGAAAGTTTTAGATCTTGTCCCAAACCACACAAGTATTATGCCACAGAACCAAGATTTGAACTCAGGACTAATATATTAGTCCATTATCAGTACTCTTTCCCCTTCTCATATTATCTCTGCTCAGTCCCAGCACTATATTCTCTGGTCTTAGTTCTTGGCTTTCCAAATAGCCACACAAATTTCTGAATCACTGGTGGAAATAAGGCTCTGAATTATGTGCAGTTGTTACAGTTCATTTCATTGGCTTAATTATTCCTATAGCTTACCAAACATTGAGAGGTAGTTATTTTAGACTAAATACAATTTAAATTCCTGGGGATGTTATTCAGTGACGTAAAATGACACGCTCATTCCCAATGACCTAGCAACCAGAGTAGCTACATTCATTCCTTGTCCCCGGCTTTTAAAAAGCCAAAACAAAGCAACAGAACCATGGAGGGAGAGGGGGGAATGTTGCATCAGGTTTGCACAATTATAGCATCCGCGGGTGTTTCTTGATATTAATTATATCAATCACGTTATAAAAAGATTTTGAGGTAAGGCTTTGCACATTCCATTCACGCACTGCAGTGATTAATTCCTATTGCTGCTCAGTCACTTGTTACTTTATTTTTAGGGGCAAATTTATAGCAAGCTCCTGGATCACATGTACAATGGTATTTGAAGTATCTGCAGCTGCTTACATAGCAGAAGTTCCAAGCCGCATTCCTGTTGTGAATCATAGGTTTCTGAGGACAGTGCCACAAGTATGGCGTAGCGGGGAGGGGGAGGGGCAAGAGGAGGAAGGAGGCTCCAGAAAGACACCTTTAAAGGATTCCTCGCGTCCCCGAATGGAGAACACCCATTAAACTCGAGTTAATTTGCTGTTGGCTAAATAGAGTTCCTAGTAATATTTCGTACAGTGAAGAATAGTTATTACCTCAACATTCATGGCAACACACCTCCGAAAAACTCAGTGATTGGAAGCCGATCTCAGAGATCTCTTCCCGTTCCAAATTCTGAGGCTCCGTGCTCCCCAATCTATATTTTCATACCCATCATTCCTAAATCTGCATCGCAGATCCCACTTAGGAGTTGAATGAAGGAAGACAAGACTTTCTCTGGGATGTGATGAAAAATTTGTCAAGCCTCGGCCAGTTCAGCAATCATACTCTGCCTCTTAATCATTTGGCCCCAAGTGCTACTGTGTTATCGTACCACCCAGACATTTCGGAGTTGAGAGCTTAGACTAGGAGTGCCGGCGGTGGGACTCAGGTGGTGGTGTTGACCAGCTTCTCAGTTAAAAGGCAAGGCATTTGAAGGAACAGGTGCATTGGGTCTGTTTGAGTAACGTCAAAGAGGACATTTTAAATACCTTTAAAAATATCGGGATCTTAAGAATAAGGGCCTCAAGCTAAGACAAAATCCATCGGAAGAAGAAGGAGAAGGAGGCAAGGGTTTTCAGGAACAGGCTGGCTAAAATAGCGAGGAAGGCAAGAATCTAGCTCTTTAGGAATAGATCAGTCAGTCAAACCAATTGATAGCATTTACGGAGTGACCATTGTGTGCAAAGGAAACAAGCAACAGTGCCTGCCCTCAAAGAAATGTTGATTTGTATACACAAAAATTTACTAGAAACCCATACAGAGAGGCATATGAATAAGTTTAAATAAAATAGCATAGTACATGTGGGTGATGTAAGTGCTGAGGAAATACAAAGCTGAGACGTCTTAAGAATCAGGACTGGTTAATCATGGAGAACTTCCTAGAGGAAGTAACTATTATCGGAAGTACTGAGGGCAAAACAGAATCAGGAAGGTGGAGAAAGGGAAGAAAGTATATTTCAAGTAAAAGGGAAAAGTCTAACTTTGGGAAAGTGTCTATTTACTGTCACCTTCAAGCTTCAGTTTTCTTATCTGTGAAATGAAGGAGTTGGGTTAAATGATCTCTTAGGTCCTTTCCAGTTCTAAATCCTTTGATCCCATGTAAAGAGGCAAAAAACTGCAACTAGGTGGTTCAGTGGACAGAGTGCCCTGCCTGGAGTTAGGAAGACTCATCTTCCTGAATTCGAATGGGACCTCAGATTCTTACTAGCTGTGTGACCCATGGCAAGTCACTTAAGCCTGTTTGCCTTAGTTTCTTCATTCATAAAATGAACTGCTGAAGGAAATGCAGAGAATAAGAAGAAATACCCCCAATTTATTATGTGGAAATCTGGTTTGGGACTTGTAAGAAGCTAAGATCAACACAACAGGCTGGGATAGATAGGCTGCCATCTGCCTATTTATTTTCCCATATATGAGAGGAACAATACTGACCAAGATGTTCCCCTTTCCTTTCCCCCTCTCTAAATGCACTAGAAAAAAGTAAAAAGACCAGGACTTGATTAATAGATTAGGGCTCAAACCGTGTCTGTCTTGATGCCCCTTCCTGGTGTCCTCTAGTTATTTTGCCATGGCTTCTTCACCATCCAGGAACATAAAAGGTCCTTCTTGGGGGCAGCTGGATAGCTCAGTGGATTGAGAGCTAGGCCTAAAGATGGAGGTCCTAGGTTCAAATATGACCTCAGACACTTCCCAGTTGTGTGACCTTGGGCAAGTCACTTGACCCCCATTGTCTAACCCTTACCACTCTTCTGCATTGGAGCCAATACACAGTTTTGACTCCAAGATGGAAGGTAAGGGTTAAAAAAAAAAAGGTCCTTCTTGCATACTTCTAGACCATTGTGTATGTGTACATCTAAAGACCATGATAGTTCCCACATCCTGCTCTTGCTGAATCAATGCATTTCCACGTGGAAATTATAAAGAGAACATCGATAGAACTTTGGTATTACATATCCTTGTTACCTATCTTTGCTCTGTTATTAGAAAGTAGCATTCTTTTTGTTCACCATCAAATTTAAACTAACATAACAGAGTACAGATGTGGCCAACCCAAGAGCCAATGAGATCAAAGATCTATTCCAGAATTAATATATTGGTAGTCTCTCGGTGACCGAGAATGACTATTGTCTTTGTGCAGTTTCATCTACGGTGTACTGCGCCTCAGCCTTTGGACTTCAAAGCCACATGAGGGTACACCGTAGAATTAATATACATGCTTCATTTTTAGGGTTACAAAAAGACTTCACATGGATTGTTTTATCTGATCCTGATTCCCTGTTGCTCAGTCATTTGAGCCCAGATGCTTTTGGCTTAACCCCCTGAAAAATCATCACGTTGTTATAGCTCAAAATAGGAGCAGGGGAATTTAGACCCAAGTGCTATTGTTGACCAACTTCTCAGTTAAGGAAAAAGACACAAAATAAGAATTAGCAGTGCCTTTCATAAGACTAGAAGAAAAGCTTCATTAGATAGATATAGTCCTGTCTCATTGTTTCTTCAGAATAATATGCAGTCACTGAAAACATAATTGTTTCTTCAACTTTATTGGCTAAATTATCTATTTCATTACAAGCTGGAAGAGCAATAAAGCTTTCATCTTTGCTCTACCTTTGGAGGGCAAATTATATCTACTTGAATGGGAGCATCTTACACATGTCAAGTGGGTAATGAAAGCAATGTTGTTACCTATTTTATAGGTGGGGAAACTGAGACTTCCAGAGGCAAAACTTACTCGAAGGTCACATTGTTCTATATAATACACCACATTTATACTTGGCAGGGCATGAAGTAAAAATTTTCCCTTAATTCCATTTGAAAAACACCAATTTTGTCCTGCTGAACTCTGAGAAAAGGGAAGTTTTTCATGCCCAGTCATGAGAGAGAAGAGGAACAGTGTGCCCTAAGAACCAAGCAGATGTGATAGAATGTGGTAGAAAGTCAAGAGAGACACCTGTGACATTTCAGACTCTCCGTGCCCAAACAGACCATTATAGATTAGTCCAAATTAGTTTGATTATAGAGAAATAGTGATGATATGAATCTGATATGCTTATATCACTTTTAAAACAGTATATCATATACTATATTTGTAAAATTACTATACAATTTTCAAATATTTCCATGTTCACTCATAAATCTTTACAACAAATTTGTAAGATGAGGAAAGCTGGTATATTGACCCCATTTCACAAGTAAAGGAGATGGAGGTTTTTTAAATAGTTGAATGATTTTCTGATGGCCACAAAACATAACTGAAATAGAAGATCAATGTGGGGTTGGGGAGGAATGGAGTTTGGAGGAAGGTAGAGTTTGGGGGAGCAAGGCATAATAATACAAAATTGATCTGGCAAAATAGAATGGAGCAGTAACTTAGTGTCTAATTTCTTTTTATTTTTTTAATCTTACCTTCTGGATTAAAATCAATACAAAGTATTGGTTCCAAGGCAGAAAGGGCTAGGCAATTAAGGTTAAGTGACTTTCCCAGGGTCACACAGCTAGGAAGTACCTCAATTAGAATTGAACCTAGGACCTCCCATCTTCAGACCTGGCTCTATCCACTGAGCCACCTAACTGCCCTCTAATTTCCTTTTAAAATATAAATTAACATCCCCAAAATATTAATGAATGAATGTTGGAATCTTCAGAACAATGATACCCTCAAACCCCAGAAGCTAAATTAGTTTGGGGTTCAGGGTCTGAACCAGGACAACTCTGAGAGTTCTAAACTTAATACTTGGCTGGGAAGTAGCTTAGGCTATATCAGTATCTTAGGTCCTGCGGTAGTGTAAGCCTGGCTGGTATCTAATAACTATGGACGGAGCTGTCAATCATCAGGTCTTATCCATGATATTTGTTGAATGGCTCTTTTATTGCAAGGATAATCCAGTCCTGGAACTGTAGAGCTGCCTGCAGATATCACACCAGAACTTGGCCATCACTTTTTGTTTTTCTCCCCTGGTCATTCTTTTCTTTTTTCTTTTCCTTTTTAAAATTTATTAATGCCTTTTTGTTTTTGCATCACATTCATTTCTTAATATCCTCCCCATCCTTACTTAGTGAGCTTTCCTTGAAAAGAAGATTTAAAAAGAAAATAAAGTAGTTCCAAAAAGCACAAGTACAATGTCTGAGAGTATATTCAGTATCCCATACCCATAAGTTCTGTCCTCTTCCCTCCACACCCTGCCCCATCAGATTTGAAGGCTGAAGTGGGCAGAAAAGCCCACATTTTCTCCATTCTTCTCTGAAGCCAAGCTTGGTCATTATAATTACACAACGTAGTTTTGGTTTTTGTTCTTTCTGTCCAAATGGTTGTAGTCATTATATGTGTTGTTTCCCTCACTCTGGTTCATGTAAGTTTTTCCATTTTCTCTAATTTCTTCATATAATAATATAAATAATATTATCCCCTTGCCTCCATATACAATTTATTTAGCCATTCTAATTGATAGGCTTTGTGTCTAATTCTTGCCTGCCAAAAAAGTGCTATTATAAGTACTTTTGGTATATGTGAAATACTTTTTTCTGTCTTTGATTTCCATAAGTTAGATGCCTGCCTTTGGGATTTCTCGGTCAAGAGGCATGGATATTTTTGTTACTTTATTAACATTATTACAAATAATTTTGCAAGAAAACAGACAAAAACAACTGCTTGATGACATAGGTCAATGGGGATATGATTGGAGATGTAGACCCTAAATGATCACCCTAGTGCAAATATCAACAATATGGAAATAGGTCTTGATCAGGGACACATTTAAAACCCAGTGGAATTGCTCATTGGCTATGGGAAGGGGTGAGAGGAGAGGAGGGAAAGAATATGAATCATGTAACCATGGAAAAATTTTCTTAATCAATAAAATTAAATTTAAAAAAAAGAAAAGGAAAGGAAAGGGTTAGAGTACTTCACAGCTCTATCAACAATGCATTATTAATGAGCACTCTTTTCTTTAAAAAAATATTCTTCTGCATTGTTTAATTTTTTTAATAAGTTCTGCTTCTGGGAATATTGTGTCTGAGTATATGTATATACATATACACATATATGTGAACTGTATGTATTTCCCTCCCTTTTCTTTCCTTTCCAATCACCACCAACATAGTTGGGTCTCTCAATATTTCAAGCTTGAGTACTGCCAGAGTATTGTCAGCTTCTTCCATTCCAATTCATTCTTCATATCCTGGCCAAATGAATTTTTCTACAAGACCACTATTCTAATTTTTTCACTTTCTTGATCAAAATAGTCACTGGTTTTCCATTGCCAATAAAATAAAATCTTGAAATTCAAGACCTTCTGCAACCTAAACACAAAGCCAAAGTCCCTGGGTTCAAATCCTAGCACCATTATCTGTATCAACCTTGGGCAAGTCACTTAACTCTTTTGATCTTAGGGCTTAGTTACTTCCCTGATTTAGTGACAGAGCTGGACTAGACTGTCTCCAAAGTCCCTTCCACCTTTAAATTCTGTGATCCTCCAAGTGTCTTTTCCTTCCTCCAGGGTCATTCAGCCCATGAGCATGGTCTTTCCTGCTCATCCATCAAAGCATACTTTAAATCTGCCCCCTTCTCCCTTGATTACCCAGACTCACAGTGATCTCTTCTTCCTTACACAGAGTAAACACGTAGTAAATGCTTCTCCATTCATTTATCCCTCCCTTGTGCTACTTTGTATTACTGAGATTATTTTTTTAAAATACGCATCTTGAACTGCCAGTTTCATTGTACTCTATTGAAAACTGGGCATGCAGTTTAAGATGAGGAGACTTTGACTTAAAATCCAAAGCAGCTGGGTGGCTCAGTGAATTGAGAGCCAGGTCTAGATATGGGAGGTCTTGAGTTCAAATCTGACTTCAGACACTTCCTAGCTTTATGACCTTGGGGAAGTCACTTAACGCTCATTGCCCAGCCCTTACCACTCTTCTGCCTTAGAACCAATATACCATATTGATCCTAAGATGGAAGGTAAGGGTTTAAAAAAATCCCAAGATCTGTATAGAAGTCCTAGCTCCCCCATTTACTACTACGTGAGCCTGGCACATCACTTCCTTTCTTGAGGTTTCTGATTTCGACAGTAAAGATAACAATACTTGCATGATCTATTTTCATTGGGTTCTTAGGAAGAAAATGTTTTGTAAATATCAAAGAACTCCAGAAAAGTGATCTATTATAATACCTCATTTTGGTGGATGCCCACAAATGTTGGTTGATTGACTGTTCAATACACGGGGGGTATCCTTTCTTGAGCTTTGGATTCTGACATTGATTCTACTCACAGAAGTTGCCATTTGTAGCTGGCAGTGAAGGTTAGACTGGCAGGGCTGGTGGGGAGAGTGGCTGGAAATAAAACTCACAGAGAACCAAAAGTCTTTTCCATGCTGTGCACATGTGAAGTTTTCCCTTTGATTAGCTGTAGCTGCTATTTGAAGAGTCTGTTGCAGTCTGCCTCTAACAGACTCACAATTGGCTGCAAGCCCCTGCTAAGAGAGGAACGCTATTCCTCCAAGCTGCATGCCAGACCAGGCCTGTCTGACAGCTGCCCTTGTTTTGTAGCCATCCAGAGAGATGCTTTAGCCTGCTCCTTCCTGGCCCCTCCACCTTAAGTGCATCTTCAGAACGTTTCTTCGGTCTTCTTCCCTTGCTTTCCTGCAACAGCTGTAGGGAAATCTGCCTGGGCTCTGCTCTTCAAACAGGTCCAGCCTGGCAGAAAGCTCTGTTATGATGAACAGCACAACTGGACACATGGCAGATGCTGCTTGTGCTCTGGAGAAAACAAGCACGACATGGGTATAGCTGGGGAAGGCAAAGGAGAAGGGCAGGGCGGTATAGCCATGGCAAGGGTCAGTGGGATAGGGCTCGTGCAAACAGGACAGGTAACATTAGACCTTGAGGGCATTCATGATTTTTAGAACTACTTATTAATTAGGTTAAGATTAATTTAGAGATCAATAGAAATAATATCTATGTAGTCATACCACACATTCTCTCTCTCTCTCTCTCCTCTCTTTCTCCCTCCCCCTCTCTCTCTGTCTCCGTCTGTCTGTCTCTCCCCTTCTCTATCTCTCTGTCTTTGTGTCTCCCTCTGTCTCTCTGTCTCTCTTTCTGTCCTTCTCTTCCTCCTCCTTCCTCCCTCTCTCTCTCTCTCTGTCTCTCCCTGTCTCTCCCCTTCTCTATCTCTCTGTCTTTGTGTCTCCCTCTGTCTCTCTGTCTCTCTTTCTGTCCTTCTCTTCCTCCTCCTTCCTCCCTCTCTCTCTCTCTCTCTGTGTCTCTCTCTGTCTCTCTCTGTCTCTCTCTCTGTGTCTCTGCCTCTCTCTCTCATAAACACTCTCTCTCTGTCTCTGTCTTTTCCTCTCTCTCTCTCTCCCTCTCTTTCCCTCTCTCTCTCTCTCTCTATCTGTCTCTCTCTGTCTCTCTCTCTGTGTCTCTGCCTCTCTCTCTCATAAACACTCTCTCTCTGTCTCTGTCTTTTCTTTTCTCTCTCTCTCTCTCTCTCTCTCTCTCTCTCTCTCTCTCTCTCTCGCTCTCTTGCTCTCTCTCGTTCTCTTGCTCTCTCTCACTCTGTCCATCTATCTGTCTATCTCTCTTAAGGAAAAGTACTGACATACTGACTAAAAATAACATTGTGGTTCTGTTGAATCAAAAATAATATATATGATTGGAATATACTTAATCTCAAGATAAAGGAAAAAAATGTTTAAGGAGTGAGGAGATAGAAACATAAATAATGTGGCTTAGGAGACAAAATACTAGATTTGGAATATAAAGGCCCAGAGTTCAAATTCCCTCTCTGCCACTTACTGTGTGAAGTTGGGTAAGTCATTTGATCCATCCAGGTTTCATTTCCTTCATCTCTAAGATGAAGAGTTGGTGATGGCCTTTTAGATCCCTTCCAACTCTAAATTTATCCTCTTTTGTTCCTAAGTCGCAGGGTACCCACAGGCCTCAATTTCCTTGCTTATAATAATAAAAGGTTGGTCTAGATGACCTCCAGTCTTTTCTAACTTTAAAACTGTGCACTGATCTCTGTGACAAAAGGATAATTAGGAAATGCTAGAAATGCTATTTGGTTTACCCTATAAATCTACATGCTGTTGACTTATTTTGATAAAAGTCTCCTTTGTTTTCATTCAATGGCAGGCATCAATAAATGAAACTGGATTTTTTAAGAATGTTTGAATTTTACAAAACCTTAGACTTGGAGGGAACCAAGCCTATGCAAACCTTGAGACCACTGATAAAGGGCTAAGGCCTTACTTAAACCAATCTGCAATTAACTTTCACAAGTCTTGAGTAAATAGAAGAATAATTCCTTAATTCACTTGTCCTTTTCTGTTACAGAATTGGATTTGTATACTTAGGTCTAACACATTTCTAAAACACTTTAGAATTTGCAGGTGGAAAAAGCTTTCTAAATGATGAAGACGTAAAACATTGCCAGATTGTTCCCATTTTCCAAAACCAACAAATTGTTTACCTTGCCAGCAAAGATTTATGATTTAGTGATAAAACAATATCTGTTCTTAAAATCGGCTCTTTTAAAATATTCGTGAATTACTGAAACCCAAACAATGTGCATTTATTATCCAAGATCAATGAGACTGGTAGAAAATTGTAATAACTTGGGAGAATAATAGTTTATTCCCTTTGTACTTTATAGCTTTTTCACTCAGCCCTGACTCATTTGAAATTTTAACGACTTGGAGAAATATAGATTATAGAGTCTTGGCTGAGGCAGCAAATGTTTTTTCAACTAACCCACTGAGAATTATACCATTTAATATCAGTATACAGGAAAGAAAAAGATGAATTTATGGGGATGTTATCTCAAAGGTGTAAAGTCCTCTATAGAAGAGAAAGTATACAATTCACAGGAATTTCAAAGTAATCAAGGAAGAATAAATATGAAATTCTGAAGATACTGGAAATTCTATCACTGACCTTTCTGGAAAGTTAAAAAAGCTGTGTGCTTAAATTCCCATTTTCAACATTGTATTTTAAGTAATTAATAAGTTAACATCAACGCTGACTGAAATTTGATCAAGAAAACAAATTATTCTAGGGATTTGGTCAAAGGTTACTTGTTAGTTACACTGAATGTCCGCGTTAAATATTATTGATCTAATTATGGGAAACAACTTAATCTCTGTTTATTGTACATGAACTATCATCGTCAAGGAGGAAAGGTATAAAATATCAAGGCCAAAACCATGCTCGTTGAATTGGCATGGTTAGCTATTACTTTAGTAGACTTGGTAGCCAAATATAATAAAACTCAAATATAAATTTGCATATTGCTCATTTTATGAAACTAGCAAGGCCACCAAAGAAACTGTGGTTGGAACCAATGACCAGTGTTCACTAATTCTCCACTTAAAATATATAGCATGCATTTCTTTCTTTAGTAAATCCTCCCTAAAGCCCAAGATTATATAATCTTTTTATTCTACTTTGCAGATGAAGAAGCAGACCCACCCAATTTCAGCTGTGACCATAGCTGAGTTTAGAATTTAGGATGCCTGACTTTCCTGCCAACATTCAGTCCCCTGGAAAAAACTGATAAAAGATTCCCAGCCCAAGCAGGAGAGCCTTTCCCATTTCATTTCATCAGTTCTGCCGCCACTACTTTGAAATGACTTCAATGTAGTTATGTAGGTTTTGTTGGGTTTTTTTTTTTTAAGGAAACTATTTTTTTCCTAGATGGCATTAGGATCAAGATAACTTTATAATCCTAAAAACCCCAGGTTTCTGCTCCAGAATTCTAAGGAAACTCCAAACCCAAGTTTAACTTTTCTCAAGAGCAATGTTAGAGACGGATGCTTCCCCTTCTTCCTCCCTTAACATAGATATATAAAATTGTGCAGATAGTCTTGATTTTTTGAGAAGCAAATATTCCTTTCCCTTTCCCACTGATGCACAATAACCTTGTAAAACAATCATCGTGATCATTAAGCATTCATATAACACTTTATATTATCAAAGTGTTTTGTAATCATTTATTTTATAGGGAACGTTGTTCTGTGATTCAAGTTTTATCTCATCCTATGTTAGTCTAACAATCGTGGTCTAGGTGCCCGATGAACAGATGGTATATCTGTTAGGGAAGCAAAGGTTGGCCCTTAGTAAAGCTTTTATCCTTTAATTGTTCGTGGGGTTTTCGACCTTTGGGCAGTGGAAACATGCTATCTTTATCTTCTTAGAAGTTAGGAGTCCTAAGGTTAGGCAGCACAGGCACCTCAGGAAGAAAGTAGCCTGCCCTAAATATAAGTGCATTAACCCCTCATCTACCACCAGGAGCGACACAATTGAAGACCAGTGGAATGCTCCTCTCCCCGCCATCTCTTTGCCAAGAAGGAATCTTACAGAAGTAGGGAGTTTCTCCTCTATGATTTGGGAGAGTTAAACCAGAATAGGAAGTTTCAGCCTTTTTTTGTATCTTGAGTCCCTTTGGCAATCTGGTGAAGTCTATGGACCCATTCTGAGAAGAATTAGGAATATAAATAGAAATATTTATACATAAATATAAATATATATGCATAAATATATATTTATATAAATATAAATAATATGTGCATAAAATAAAGCAGAGGAGAATTAAGAAAAGCAGTCACATGGAAAGGCAGCTATCAAAGGGTTATTGTCTGTTTCAAAAAGGAACCCCTGGATTTGAGGACCTCTCGGTTGCTTCTAGCTCTGGAATTTGGATTTCCGTGAGAGTGAGAATGAGTGTGTGTGGCATTCCTACTCACTCGTATTAAATGCCAAATCTAGGGAGAGAACCTGTGAATTCAAGAAAAATGAGGTAAGTAGTTTGGCCCTGGTACTGAGTGCTATCAAGTAACACTTGTCCCCATTCTCTAAAATTCTCACCTACATAGAGTATAAGAGATTTTTCTCCTTTAAGGCCAACAAGTCTTGAGAAAGTGAAAAGGGCTCAATTACCCAACTTTCAGCTTAGAGAATAAAGTATAATGATCACACCATTTCCCCACAAAATAAAGTATTTATTTATTTATTTAGTATTTTATTTTATTTATTTTTTTTGTATTATTATTTTATTGTATTATTTAAAGTATTTATTGAGCAACTGCTGCATGCAGGACATCAAAAGGAATTGCAAAAGGCTCTCAATAAACAGAATTCACAGGCCCTACCTTCAAGGAACTTCCAGTCTAGTTGGAAAAAGGTCTTTCATTTATTTGTCGTTCATCCTTCATTTTCATTTTCAGACGACCAATGAGTGACATCACAGATGGTGTCTGAATGCTCCTGGGGAAAAAACAGAAGATGCATTAGAAAGCAATGCATCCCCAAAGGCAGCATAATAGAATACACTGGATATGTAAGCATTAAAGGACTGAGCAGTAAAGGAGGGATCAAAGCAATTGGAGATCTGACTTGCCCTTTTAAATTGCCCAGATTGTACCGTGGAAAAAATCCCAGATGCTAACAGTCCTGGAAAGAACACTCAACTTGGAGTCAGTTCAAGTCCAGGCTTTGTCATTTATTAGCAGTCAAAGCAAGTAAGTCACTTACTTTTGAGCAAAGCTTCACTTTACTCAAAATAAAATGGGAATGTTAAAATGGAACTACATAGCTCACAAGGTGTTATGAAGAGAGAGTTTTACAGACCATTAAGGAGTATATAAATGGGAACTGAAATTCCTTCCTATTTAACCAGTCCCTCTACTGTCCTGCACAGAGCATGGACCATAGGAAAACATTCCATTGGCCCTCCCCCTAGAGGAAGCATCTCATTGACCCTTCCCACAATAAAAAAGCTCATGGGAATCCCTTTCTCTGGCTACCCACCCAAGCCCCAGCTTGTACTGACAGGCACACTTATAGCCAAATATAGATCTACAATGTATGATCATGGCCACCAGTGTAGACAGTGCTCGGTGCCATCATCTGAACAAAGGGATAGTGTGGAAGGGATGGTGCTTCTCCATAGATGTCACCTTCCCAAATCCATCTTTTCATGATAAACAGGACTTCTCAGCCTTTTCAGGCATTCTAATGAAGCTTAGGAACCCTGTCTCACTACAGTGTTTTTAAATGCATAAAATAAAATATATAGAACTACAGAGGAGACCAATTATAGTGAAAAATCATCAAAATGTTTTTAAACAAGTTCATGAACCCCCAGGTTAAGAAATCCTACACTAAAGAAGCATCTCCCTGATGGGAATACAAATAACAGGGGAATGAGTCAAGTAAAGCTTCCTACCACATCCAACCTCCCTCTGCAAGCTGGAATTCAAAGTACAGTATTGGCCATAGCAACAATCTATGTATACAAGGATCTTTTTTTACCTCCAGCAGCCAAAGGATAGAAGCAATGGTAGGCAGGGGTGATCCGAGGAACGGTGGACATGGATGTTGGGGTAGACCCCAGAGAGCCTCAGATTTCCAAATCAAAAATCACAAAAATTAGTTCTTGATGAATAGGCTAAAATAAAACATATAATAGATCATAAATATATCTAGGAGTCACTGAGTCTAGCCCCCATATTTTGCAGTTGACAGAACTAAGATCTAAAATATGAAGTGATTTCCTTGAAGTGACTTAACCACATAGGTAGTAAGTGGCAGAAGTGAGATTTAAAAGGGCCACTGGGTGGCTCAGTGGATTGAGAGCCAGGCCAGAGACAAGAGGTCCTGGGTTCAAATGTGGTCTCAGACACTCCCTTTGGCAAGTCAATTAACCCCCATTGCCTAGCCCTAACCACTCTTTTGCCTTGGAACCAACACACAGTACTGATTCTAAGACAAAAGAGAAGGATTTGTTTGTTTTTAAGAATTTTTAAGACAAATTTTTTTAAAAAGTGAGATTTGAACTCATTCCAGGTCTTCAGATTCCAGAGCCAATACTATTTCTTTTGTATCATGGATCATATATATAATATATTTCCATGCATCATAAATAATGTCACCTAAAAATAATGAGAATTCTCCAAACCACTCTGACATTCCAATGAACATATCCCCAATCTACTCTATAAACGTAAAGAGTGGGGAAGGGAAGAAGGATTTGTAATACTCACATTGTGGGATAAAAAATGAGAAATTTAAGGCAGGTTAGAGACAAAGACATGACTTCTCTACCAAGCTTCTCTGTTTATCTCCCAACAAGGGGAAAGGCACACTAGATTTATTTATTCAGCAAACATGAAGCTATTATTGTGGGCAAAACAGTGTGCTGGATGTTGGGAGAGATAAAAAGTTTAGCTGAGGCTTGGTCTCTGCCCTCAAGAAGATTACAATCTAAAATGAGGGAAAGAAAAAAAAAACACAGAGAACAATTATAACTGCTGTATAATATATACAATACAGGTAATAGATCTGAAGCTGGCAGGGACCTCGAAGGTCTTCTGGTCCATTTTATAGATAAGGAAAATGAAGCAGAGAGAGGCTAAGCAATGATAAAAACTCTCTTTTATATGGCACTCTAAGGTTTTCAAAGCACCCTGTAAATATTATTTAATTAATCCTCACAACATCCATGGGAGATAAGTACTATTATTACCTCCATTTTTAAATGAGGAAACTGAAGCAGATATAAGTTAAGTGACTTGCCCAGGATTGCCCAACTATGGAGTGTCTGAGTCTAGACTTGAACATAAGTCTTTCTGCCTCTTAAGTCCAGCACTCTCCATCATAGCAACTAGCAGTAATGTTTCCTAGGCAAGATTTGAACCCAGAGATGCTGACTCTAGAAATAGTTCTCTTTCTACAATACTTCTCTGCTTTGGACATGGATTATTTCTGCCATTAAATGAATCTCTTCCAGTGCAGCTTTTAATTGTGACTTGAATAGAATTGATGCTCACTGGAGAAAGATTTCAAAGTGTCTTGTACTTGGGCATCAGATTATATCAGTTGGGCACAAGTTTAGAAAAAATGAACAATAGAATCTGATAAAGAGAACCTGACAAGGAAGATCAGGTGGTGTGAATGTAGAAGTACAGAATGACCATGTTGCCTAGTGGTTAGTGGGTAGGTAGGAAAAAAAACTAGAAAAGATAAAGAGAATAAGACCAGAGGCAAATAGCATGGCAGTCACAAATTCTAGCAAATGCAATAGCCACCAGTGGAGCTAGAGAGCTGTTTGGGGACACTGGAGCATGTTACATGGTATAACCTGGCTATGGCATGATCATTCCAAAGTTGAAGAAAGAGGTCCATTGTTCCTCAGGCTTCCCCAAAGTATCAGCAATCGTTAACCTGTCTTACTATGATTAGAGGGAAAGAAACTTAAGAGCCTAACCTTCAACATAGAGACATGAATTTGAAATGAAATGTCTGTGTCTTGCTTTGGGGAAAGCAGGATTCACCAGAATTCTCCTGGAGGCAAAAGAGATGGTAGTCATTTTTACTATGTGACTCAGTCCCAATTATTTAACTTTCTGTTCTGTCCTAATTAAATGCCTTATTTTGGGGGAATGCATGTGTCTTTCTATGCCCCGATTTAGAGATACTGTTGGTTCAGAGTACAGTGTGGATTTGGGCATCAGATACATAGCAGGGTAACCAAATAGACAGGGAAAAGTGAGATAAAGTTGGAAAAGTAGAAAGGAAGGCAAGGAAAATCCTTGAGAGATACCTATATTAAAAGAAGGAACAATCAAACCAGCAGAAGAGGAGGAGTCTATGAAGCCTTAGAAGCAATGGTGTGATATGGGGAGTTGATGACCCCAAAACATCAGAATAAATTATGGAAGTTGGGGTAATACCAGAGTTTGGAAACAAGTTATAGGGGCCTAGAGCTATAGATACAATATTTTGTCAAAAGTGAATTGGGGGGGGGGGGGGGGGTCAGCTGGGTGGCTCAGTGGGTTGAGAGCCAGGCCTAAAGACAGGAGATCCTGGATTCAAATCTGGCCTCAGACACTTCCCAGCTATGTGACCCTGGACAAGTCACTTAACCCCCATTGCCAAGCCCTTACCACTCTTCTGCCTTGGAACTAATATGTAGTACTAATTCTTAGGTAAGGGTTTTTAATTTTTTTTTAATAAAAATAAGTGAATCAGGACATTATAAACCAAAGTACTATGAAACATTCAAAGAAGTAGTTCATTACCAATAGAAAAATTTAGGGAAGGCTTCCTAGAGGAAGTGACCTTTCAATTGTGGTATGAAGGCAATTTAATAAGTAAAAGTATGGAGAGCAGATATTCTAGCCAGGCATAGGGAATAGCATGAACAGCAGCATGAAATCAAGAAAGTACAGTAAATGTCTGAGAGACAGAGCTCCAGTTTGGCTGAGTATATGGAGAGGAATAAAAAAAATTTTTAAGTTGGAAGAATAAAGTGGTACAAGATTATAGATAGCCTCAAATGCCATAAAATTAATAAATCTTGTTGATATAAAGGAAATTGAGTTTTGTTCAGCAGGCATTTGTCATAGAGCTAAGACATCAGAGATCATCTAATCCAACCTCCTTATCTTATAGAAGAAACTGAAGCCAAGAGATGAAATGATTCATTTGAGTTCATATAAGGATTATTCACCAGAAATCGGATTCAAACCCAAGTCTTCTGCCTCCAAACCCAGTGCTTTTCCAACAATAACATTCTGTCCACAATATTTTTTGTCTACAATATTTTTGAACAAGAAACTAACATGATCAGATCTATGAGTAAGAAAAATCATTCTGGCAGCCATATAAGAAGTAGAAGGGGGAAGACCTGTTAGGGAACTATTGCAAAAATATGGGTGGATGGTAAGGAGGGCCTGTGCTTGTGTGAGAGTAATGGTAATGAAAGAGATCTTGGGGAGGTGAAGTCAATAGGACTTGGTAGTCATTTGGCTATTAGAGATATGGAAAATGGTTATCAAAGATAACCCAAAGGTTATGAAAGTGAAAGACAAGGTATTGGCATGGACAGATTTAGTGAAGTACAAATAAATAAATAAGAGTTGATTTAGATGGAACAATAATGAACCTAGTTTAGAACATATTGAATTTAAGCTATTATTGGGCTTTTTGGTAGGGATTTCCAGTAGGCAATTATTGATAAGGATCTGGGATTCAAAAAATATGATCAGCCTAGAACATTAGCTTTGGCATCATTTACAAAGAGATGATAGTTAAAGTTGAGAGAATAAATAAGGAGATAATGTAGGAAGAGGAGAAAGAAAGGTCATAGACAAACCTTTGAGAGATACCTGCATTAAAGAATTAGAAAAAGAATGAAGAGCCTGGAAAGCAGACAAAGAAGGAGCAGATGAGTATCCAGAGGGGCAGGAAGAGATAGAATCTTAGAAGCCAAAGGAGGAAACAACATTCCCTCAGAGAAGTTCTGGAGAAGGTAGGAGGAAGTGAAATTGAGAGCAAAGAATGAGGGGATTGCTCTAAGTGAGATAAGAGGAGACTTCTTTTTCAGTGACCAGAGAGGAAAAATGAACTTGATCTTCCTTACAAGATGGCTCCAGATAAAAAAATCACTCTATTGGTCTGCATCCATTCAAAACTATAGTTCACAAACTCCCACCAAAGTGTTTATTTTTCTTCTTAGAGGCCAAAAGTAGATCAAAAAGCAATTAATCAAATTATATAGTGCTAAAAGTATAATAAAGCATTTCCCCTGTGTAAGGGTTAAAATTGAGGTCTTGACAAAATAAGAGAATAGTTTTTAATAATTTAAGTTTTAATGAGAATCTAGTAGAGTTGCAAATTAATATTATCCCTTTAAGCCAGAGAAAAGAAAACTTCTGGCAGCTTTTAACAATTAACAATTTAGTTTAATTAAAATAGAGATAGTAAAAGATAGTAAAAAAATATTTTTTAAGATAGTAAAAAAAGATAATAAAGGAGAAAAATATAGGAAAGAAGCAGAGAAAGAAAATTTCCTAATTTTTATTCTAGTTATTCTATAACTGCCTATAACAACCTATAATTACTACCTAAAACTGCCTATATCTACCTATAACTGTCTATAACTACTGCTAATAACAACCACCCTACAAAGTTCCAACCCAATCCAGTCCAATCAAAACCAAACCAATCAGTGTTTAATCCAACCCCAATTAGGTCTGTCAACAAAGACCAGCCACCTCCCAGAAAGTTCAAGAAAGAAAAAACTAACAGCCCAAACGAAAAGCCAAAAACCCAAAAGCCAAAAAGCCTTCTCAGTAAGCTCAGACCCGCCTTTATATTCCAGCTACTAAATGCCAACCACCACCCAACACACTCCCAGCAGCCAACTTCCTGGCAACTGCCAGTCCTAACTGTCAGCAACTGACAGACTGACCAACTCACACTGGTCTCTTTTATAACCTTTTCCTACCTCACTTCCTATCTCTATGGTTCCTCTTTCCTGTTTCTATGGTTTCTACTTTCTGTCTTTATGGGCTGGTTAATCCCTACACATCTCTATGGTAAAAGGACCTCCAGGTCATCCATTAAATTAAAAAAGGATTAAAGAATTCCTCTTTATACCTGAAAATCTTGGTCACACTTTATTATAAATACACACATGTATAAAGAATACATGTGGATAGGCACACACATAAGCAATAGATATGTCCAGAGCTCACACAAGGGAGAAACATATGACCAGGTATATTTAAAAAGGGATAATTCATACCTCCAATATGTCTGAGATGCTATTTTCTTCTAGTGATCTCATCACTTGACCTGTTGCTATTGGTCTTTGTGTGGTAGATAATCTCTTACAGGGATTGCTACTTTCCTGTTTTATGTGGTCACTGCTTGGCTATTGCTAGATGCAGCTCTATTGGGAATGAAGTTGCATAATTTTTCTCTGCCTCAGGCTTTGGCTTCAGGTGAAATCCTTAGACAAGATACTACTCATTTTGTTCTCCCAGAGGAGAAGATGGATTTTGCCACTGTACTCTTAGCATAAACCTCAAGGGCTTTTTGCTATATTTAGAAAGGCAGAGAACCCTCCTATCTTCACTCAGTCTTGTATGGGGGAGAAAACAGTGAAGAAAATCCTCCAGTGGTTTTTCATCTCATGGTGGAAAGAGGAAGAAAGATTTTTCTCTATATCTCCAAGGTTTGTTTGAAATGAGTATTTCCTCTCCAGTAGCAGATCCTCACCTAAGACATCAAACTCTTTGGAAAATAGAGTGAACTAACTAACTAGTTCCTTCAGGCTAAGACAATTTTTTAAACACTATTTTATGATTGCAAAATCAGAGACTTTATTTATTCTGAATTAAGGTTGGAATTTCTTGTACTCACCATTTAGAGGCTATCCTTCTAGAAAAGTGACCATTTTCTTACGATTTGTCAACCCCTTCCAAATTTCTCAAGCCCCAAATTCTCAACCCCTATGCAAATGAGAAGAGGGCACTAAAGTTCAGGGGGAAATAGATGCCTGGTAGCATTCCTGCCTTTAATATGTATGTGAATCTATCAAGGAATTAACAGAGAGTTAATACATGTCTTTGCTCCTCTGCTAGCACTATATCAGAAATAGGCCACTTTTCATCCAGACCACACTCTCTGGCAGATGTCCTGTTGACAAAGAAATATTAGGTGTGGGAAAATAGTATAATCTAACTGCCCTCTGAAGCCCAAATCAAGTATATAACAAATAACCCCCAAACAAAAAAATTGAGAAACTATTTAGAAAATTATCTTGTGGGTTTTGTTTTCTTCAACAGTTATTCTTTTTTCCCCAAATGATTCAGGTCTCTTTGGGCCCCAGGAGTTCTCTACCCATTTCTGCTACAAACCTAATAGTAGAATGGAAATGCCAAGGCATAAAGGAAAAACAGGCATCTTTGGGGCCTGAATGAAATGAAAAATCCAAAATTGAAAGCAGATATCCCTTCAGTGGCTTTAAACACCTCACTCTAAAACTGTATGAAAATTAATTTCAGCAGGCAAAGTCCTTTTCAAGTCAGGAGACAGGAGACCCCTTTCCACTGTCCAATGTTAGACAACAGCTCCCTTAGAAAAAACAAGTCACTTCATTTTTCATGTATGTGCTAGATGTGGGTGTTTGGTGTGGGAAAAGGAAGGGAAACCTTTTCAATAGAGACAGTACAGTGGTTTCTGACACTGATGGATCCACCCAAAGAACACCCAGAGAAATGTTAGTTGCTTTGAAAGTTTTCCAGGACAAGGTTAATGTCCTACTTGGCCAATTTCCAGAAAGCCATACATTCAGAGTGCATTTGGAATGTTAATGGCTTCTCCTTTTACTCACAAAGATGAGAGAGGCAATGCTGCTTTTCAGTGCTTTCCTAAATCCCATCTGATATCCTACAACTGTGCCCAGTCACCATAGAAGTGAGAAACGGAAGCTGGTCACAGTCACAGATAAGGGATGGACTTTGTTCCGACTAATAATCCAAAGCCCAGGTCCCCCTTTCAGACAATGCAGAGCCTGAAGAAAGGAATTGAATTGTAGATCTTTAATGTTAATTAATTCCTAATTCTGTCAGGTGGATTTCTACATGGTTGATAAACCAACCATTCCACCCCACCCATCAACACTATCACCAAAAAAAGAGAATATAATTATTTTTCATCACAGTATCTTAATTTTAGAAAATATCCTTGAAAGAATTCATCCCTTCCCCAAGTTACAACAAATGCCACCTTAAAATCATTCAATATAGATGAGGATATAATTGTTAAGTGTTCCAAAGGAAGAAATTCCTTTGCTCCCAATAACCTTCAGGAACTGGGCTCTTATGGAAATATGACCCAAAACCTTCACACTGAAGCTCAGACTCTCCTCTCATACTGTCCTCTGTGGGAAAAGAGAAAAACTAGTCACAGTCCTGGGTGCCACTTATTTCCCATTTGCCACTGACATCATTTCTTGAGCATGTCAAGTATTTGAGAAACAGTGTGTCAAGCACAATGTACAAAAAGAAAAAGTCACACATTTTGAGAGTTCAAAGAGACCTCAACTGCTACTGTGTCCAACCCCCATTTAAAATATCTGTGTAGTGGTCATCTAGACTCTGCTTGAAACCTGCAAAGAGGGGAAACGTTCCATGTCTATAGGCAGCCAATCTACTTTTGGACAGCTCTACTTGTCAGGATGTTTTTGCTGACATCAAGCCTAGATTGGACTCTGCCAATTCTCTGCATCAGTTCTGATTCTCTGCTTTTTGGAGCCAAATAGAACAAATGGATTCCCTCCTCCAGATGACATATTTTCAAATACTGGAAGACAGCTACCAGGTCTTCCCTTCCCCCAAGTCTTTCACTTCTACAGATGAAACATGGCCAGATCTTTCAACTAATCCTAAGGTAGCATGGACCTAAGAACCATCACCAACCTGGTTGCCCTTCTCTGGATGTTTTCCAGCTTATCAGTATCCATCTGAAACCATGGCACCCAGAACTGAAGACAATACTCTAAATGAGGTCTGATGAGGTCAAAGTCACATCATATCGGAGAGTAGAATGTTTCATGAACTGTGCCTAGTCACACAATGTTCTGTTCTTATAAAAGTGCTGTTCCTAGGCTCTCGAGGACTCTGCTAGGCAATTATGCTACCTTTCCTACTATATACATTTCATATGGCAACTAGCTAGACTAATCTCTCTTATGAATAGATACAGTCAATTAACTTTTCTGCCAAAAAATCTTCTGTGGCTATTTTTTGCCCACCAAATGAAGTTCAATATTTAACATTTAAGGCCCTACAGAATCCAACACTATTCTATCTTGATAGACTCATGTCAAACTTCTCTAAACCTCATCTTGCCCTCATTTACCACATGTTCTATGCTCTAGTCAATCTAGACTGCTTTGTGTCTATACTTTCCTAGTGTCATGCCTTTGTTCATGTTTTTCACTTGCCTAGAATGTCCTCGTTTTCTCTAGAGCATTCTTTGTTATTGTTGTTCAGTTGTTTTCAGTCTTATCTGACTCTTCTTGATCCCATTTGAGGTTCTTTGGGGGGGCAGAGACACTAAAGTGGTTTTCTACTTCTAATTATATTTTAAAACCCAACTCAAATGCCACTTTCTCCATGAAGCCATAGATTGATCTCTGCCTTTACTTTTAGCCATAAATAACTAGTATCGATGTAATAGTGCTACATATGGGCATTTAATAATTGCCCTTTGGATAAAGGAAGGAAAAAATAATTGTCTTTCACTATTTCTTTTACATTAATCCTCATCTTCAACCATTCTGGACTCATCATGGAGACCTAGATTCCAGGGTCATTCCTGGCTCTAATATGTTGTTAATGCTAATATCTGCATTTTTCACTTTCTTCTTCCTTCCATCTCTCCTTTAACAAATCCTTCAACACACTGCATGACATCTTGGGCAACCACTCTATTATAAAATAATGTTTCACTTTTATAAACTTCTTCAGCAGTTATTGCCTATATATCATTGATAGCAAAACTTTTAGAGATGGAGTTCCAGGCCACCCCCAAATGTCGTGCCAACCCCCCCCCAGAGTGAGTGCCACACCACACACCCCCAAAGACCAAGTACTGTGCCCCAACCCCTTCCACACCTCTCAGTCCCCGCCTTATCCCAGACAGGGGAGGGAGGAAGCATTCCTATTGGGCAGCTGGGCAGAGGGGAGGGTGATGTGAGAAATGTCCTCAGGTGCATGGAGAAGGGGAAGGGAACAGCTCTGGCTTTCTAGTAACAAAGTCTAGTGGACAACTGCAGGCATGGCCACAGAGAGGGTTCTGTGTTCCCTTTTTGGCACACATGTTGCAGGTTCATCATCACAGGTCTATATCACTTATAAAATTATAGAATTTCAGTTTTAGAGGAAATTTTAGAAGTCATTTTGAACAACCACATTTCTGTTAATGGTACAGTAACCCATGCTATTTATTCATTCCTCTCTCTTCCAGCTAAATAGACAAGCAGACTTACCTTTCTGAGTTCAAATCTGGCCTCAGCCACTTACAAGCTATGTGACCTTGGGCAAGATACTTAAGCTTCTTGGCCTCAGTTTCCTCATCTGTAAAAATGAGCTGGAGAGGAAATGGTGAGCCACTCCAGTATCTCTACCAAGAAAACCCCAAATGTGATCACCAAGAGTTGAACATGATTGAAACACCAGAACAATAATAATCTTCTCCCTTAATGTGTATCTAATCATTTCATATTTTACCCTAAATTTATATGTGCTTCATCTCTACAACTAGATTGTACGAACATCCTAATGCAAACACCAACAATATGGAAATAGGTTCTGATCAAGGACACATGTAATACCCAATGAAATTGTGCATCAGCTGTGGGAAGAGTGGATGGAGGGGAGGGAGGGAAATAATGTGATTCTTGTAACCAAGGAATAATGTTCTAAATAGACTAAATAAAGTAATTTAATACAACTAGATTGTAAAATTTCCTTTTTCTCATGGTGCCTACCATATTTTGTTCAGTAGATATTCAACAAATATCTGTTGAAGAAATAACTGACTGAATGAAGGCAGTAACTATTGTTTTTCTTTTCTTCTAGCATCTAAAACAATTTCTTGTAAAAAGGAGCTATGATTTTCCCAAGATATGGAAATTCTGCCACTGATACAGATCACAGCCAGGTCATAATTGGGTAGATAAGTCTTAAAGGGTCACCTAAGAATCCCAGAAGTTAAGCTCCTTAAGAGCAGGTACTGCCTTTCACATTTATCTTTGCATTTCTAATGGCTAGCACAGTGTATCTAACAAGCTTTAATAAAAGTTATCTTTAAAACTCAGAAAGAGTCACATGAACTGATACAAACTGAAGATTGCAGAAACATGAGATCATTGTACATAGTAACAACAATATGGCATGATAATTTAAATCTGTTCTCCTAACTATCAGACCAGCCTTCTTTTCCTTATGCCAAATAGTATTTCATGCCACTTGTAAAGATTTATTTGAAACATTATTAAAAGATATATGTGTGTGTGTATATATATGCTATACAGAAGTGGCAAAACTATTAAAGCAGTATGATTGCCATGAATCTTTCCCCAAAGAGAAAATGTTTTCCTTGGACATTAATTGGCTATAATAAATTTTCCCTGTCTCCAAAAATTAGAAAAGTAAAATAAAGTAAAATCTAAAATGTCATGATTTTCTGTGACTAAGACATTTTATTAAATCCTTTTTATAGACAGAAGAAAGCTACAACATAAAATTGCTAACATGGGGATATCCAAAAAACAAAATTAAAATTAAATATGGGTAAAAAGCAAAGAGATGAGAAATAGTCACATGAAATCACCAGTTTTATATATTTACTTTAGTTTTGTATAGTGGAAATAGCACTGAATCTGAAGTGAAAGTTCCTAGATTTGGAGCCTTCTTCTGACTGTCATTACCCAAAAGTGACATTGGGCAAGTCGCTTAACCAACTTGGGCCTCAGTGTCTTCATCTGTGAGATGAGATTGACTAGAACCTCCCTGAAGTCCCTTCCAGCTCTATGAATCTTTAATCCACATAGAAGAAAATATCTTGAATAATAAAGCAAAATATAATAACAAAAGCAAAAAATATATTAAAAAGCATCTTTTTAAGTATGCTTGATTTGTAAAACAAATAGTTCAACCCCAGGAATCCTCACAAGTTGCTCAACATCTCAGGGAGGATGATTTAACCTTGATAATTTGCTAATTATAATTTGTATATGTGTAAGAGAAAAATATATTGAAAGAATAGAAAACATTGGATGGCGAAAAGTGACATTTGAATGTGAACCAACTGCAAAACTGCAAAAAAAAATTTTTAAAAGGAGACAGAGAGAGAGAGAAAGACAGACAAGTAGTAAGTTTTCTAAAGTGAAAAGGAATGGGCAGTCTGTTGAAGAGTCTTAAGCCAAAGGAAAAAGGAAGAGAGAAGGAAGGGTTTTTTTGTTTGTTTGTTTGTTTTCAGAATGAACACTAATGATTATTAACTAGTCCATTTGTTCTTGCCTGGGTCTCCAGGGGATAACAATAAGCCCTCTGGAATTGCTAAAGGGGAAATTTTCTCTATATTGTTCTTGCAATGTATAAATGAACCTGTGATATCACTGGTATGAGTTGCCCATTGACTAATGCAAATGAAACCCCTTCTACAGCATTTCAACCCATGTATTTTTCCATACTTTCCCACAAATCCTCTAGATAATCTACTCAATATGCTGGAGAATCTCTTTTGCTTCTTTCATGTCTCCGAATTACACACGTGATATGTGAGTTGTCAATCTATTATCATTATTGTGTCTTTTGGGGGTAACTTCTTGTTTTGGTCATATGTGTGCATGATGACATCATACAGTGGCAGAAGAAAAAAATCCCACTAACCCACATAAACCTATAGATGTTTCCATGTCCTAATGACAGTACAACCTCAAATCCAAGAAAATTGGAATTTTTTTCATCTAGATTTCAGACCTGGATCCAGTACTACTTCCTCCATGACTTCTTTAAGGATCATGTCTGCTGACCAGTAAAAATAGTGGTTAAAGGATTTGAACAAAGAGTCTTCAAAAGAAAAATAATTGAAGAAACAACAGCAATACTGGCAGCTGTTGCTGCTTGTCCTTTGTTTTCAAAGAAGGCCAATGACATCACAGGGTAATAGTTTGACTTTTAAATGAATTGGATTTAAAAGAGACAGAGTTGCACAAAGTGATCAGCTTCACTCTCTCTCCCAAAGTCCTTAAAGTCCAGTGACCAGACAAGAGTCAGAACAACTGGCAACACCCTGGGAGACACTGGATGACTTTGGCAGATTCTCTGTCTGACCACTCTCTAAGCACTCCACAGCATTTGCTTCAGCCACTTTCATGGCTGTTGGAACAAATTGTTCTCATCTACCCATTCTGCTGGGGAACTGGCACGTGCATTGTTGGCGGAGCTATGATTTGATCCAATCACTCTGGAAAACAATTTGGAAAGCATATGAGAAAAGTCAAATGAACTTCTTATACTATTTAACACAAACATACCACTATGGAGCACACTTTCCAAGGAGGTCCCAGGCATACCAAAATATTCATATCAACATTTCAGAGGTAGCAGAACCCTAGAAATAAAATGGGCACCGAAGTATCGGAAAATAACCTAACAAATTATGATATACGAATTAATGAGACATTCTTAAATTCTCATTTAAAAATTCTGAAAGAAACAATAAATATGAAGAATTCAGAGGAATACAGACCACTTGAACCAATACAGAGTAAAGTAAGCAGAACCAGGAAAGTAATATATACAATGACTATGTAACATGAATTAAAAGAACACCAAAACAAAGCCAACACTGAGTAACTACAATGACCAGTCCCTGCTCTAAAGAAGAGATAAGCAAGCACCTCCGCCCTTTAGTAAAGAGAGGAGACTATTATATACGATATCAGTAGTAGTCAATTATTGTATTTTGCTAAATTTTTTGCTACAGTAGAGTATTCATGTCAGGTTCCAGAGGGTTGGGGAGAGGAAGATACCTAGAAATGATTGTGTTATAAAAAAGCATTGGTACTACTTATTTAAAAAAATAAAATAAGTTGAGAAGGGTAATAGTGAGGGGGGGAATTATTTTTTCAAACTATTCAATCCCTCAGTGATGCATTCAACATATATTTGAGACAACAATTATGTCTTCCATGTATAAATCATTGTGCAAGACACTAAGGGGGATATAGAAATTAATTACATAACCTTTCCTCTCAAGATTAGTGACATACATTTCTGCCTCCAAGAACTTAAAAAGTAACAGAGGTAAATAAGTTATGTTTACAGATATTGAAACACAAAAATAGTGTGTGATGATGTGTAAATACCACCATTTTATAGGCATTCAGAGAGAAGAGAAATGACTCATAGCTAACAAAATCACCAAAATTTTTATTAAGGAGGTAGCGTTTGCCCTGGGTCTTATGGATGAGTTAAATTTCAATATTCATAGATGAGAGTTGGGGACAGAGGGAATATGAACTCCATGCATAAAGGATGGCAAAAGCAAGAGCACAGAGACAAGAAATCACAGGATATTTATGGGGAACAACAAGTAGGTTGGAACCAGGTAATGGAGGGTCTAGAAATCAAAACTAAAGAATCTGGACTTGTCCAGTTGGTATGGGAAGTCAATGAAGATTTTGAACAGGGAAATGACAGAATTGGAGCTCTGAATTAAGATGAGCAAGGCAGCTATGTAGAACATATATTTGAGGAGAGAGTAACTGGAAATAGGGAAAACCAGTTTTTGTTTATTATGATAGATCAGGAGAGGTATAACAAGGGAATGGATGAACTAGGGTAACGCAATGAGAATGCAAAGAAAATTATTATCAATAATATGGAAATGAGTCTTAATCAATGACACATGTAAAACCCAGTGGAATTGTGTGTTGGCTATGGGAGGGAGTTAGGGGGAGGGGAGGGAAAGAACATGAATCTTGTAACCATGGAAAAATATTATAAATTAATTAAATAAATAAACTTAAATATTAATTTTTAAAAATGAGAATGCAAAGAAGATAATAATTGCCAGAGATTTCGAAGGAAGATTTGTTAGGACGTGGTAAGTGGTTTGATACCAAGGCTGAAGCATAGGAAGAGGAGGAAGTACAAGATGGCACCAATGTTTTTAATCCTAGGTGCCTGGATTATCTCCAAACTCCTATTGCATTTATTATCTGTATTTATCTGTATTGCATGTATTATCTGTATTATTTTGGCACTGAATGCTAGGACCCTCACTCCCATACTGCCTTATATTAATTTGTTATTTGCTCTCTTTATATTTATTCTGCATATAATCATATTGTTCTTAGTATGTCTCCACTTAGAATATAAGCTCTCTTTAGGGATTGCTTCATTTATTGCATCTGCATCCCAGGTGCCTAAAACAGTGCTTGTCATATAATAGGCACTTAATAAATATTTGTTGATTGATTGACTTGAAACCTCAGTCAGTCTACTTTGTGATTACATAACAGGTAGGGCACAAGGCTTGATTTGGAACAAAATTAAATGTTGACTAAAATGATTCTTTTTTATTAAGTGCCTACCTGGACTCAGTAATCAAAGGGTCCAAAGGAAGAGGACCATGTGTGTGAAAGACTATATGTAACATTAGACTTTTTTTCAGTGTTTTCAATTTTGTTGACCAAATGTTCCCATTTTACAGATGAGGAAATTGAAAACCAAGACTTTCCAACATCATCAGGTTAGCCATTGATGCTTGGCTCCATTTCCCCTGCTTTCAAAAATTAATCACATTGTTATCCTTGCCTTCAAGGTGCCAGGAGGGCACACAAATAGCCTTAGCCCATCCAAGTAGAGTGTGATAAGTGTATAAAGGTTTAATGAAAATTGACCTCAGCTGCCTCATCTGAGTCAATGATTCATTCCCAAGACTAATGACTTATTAATTGTGGATCTGGACATAAGAATGGAAGCTACACAGTTTATGATGCCAGGCCAATAGTTGACAATGCTGGGCTGCCTCCTATTTGGTTATAATGAAACTTTTTCCTGGTGCACTCTCATTGCTCCCAATGGACACCTAATGATCCATTAAAACTGAAGATGGCCAGGTTACCATGACAGAAGCACCCCTAATTATAAAACTGCTTTGTGAAAGGTAGAAGTTTGGGTTTTCCATTTCTCTTCTCATTCATGCTTTGCTATCTCTAATTAAAAAAAAAAAAACCTGCAAGATTGACCATCATTATACATTATAGCCAGGGTTCTTGGGTGACACTTGGGACACTGTGTCTTATAATTCGGTCATTGATATGCATTTGATGACTCTGCATTGTGAGGACTGAAAAAAAGATCATGCCTAAAGACATTGGAATGTCAGCACAATAGATAGGCTTGTGTTGAGAATTTATCAAATGCTCAGCAAATGTGATCACTTCCTTTCAAACTAGGATACAGTGATTGCCTCTATTCCTTATGCTGAAGCCGAATGTCATTTTTTTTTTCTTATGTCAGTCTGATGTGCAATGTTGCTCAGGAGAGTAAAACTTTATCTCTCCCACAAAATGATGGGAAGACCTAATACGGCAACAAAGGCAAGAACTCAAACTTCTTGGATGGTCCCAAAGGGCCTCCATCTCACAGCTAATCAAATCAAGTTTTGTTATCCAGTTAATTATCTCTAATGCACCTTTAGTCCAAAGCCTTTTTATTTTAATTGTTGTTGTTGCCCAGTTTCCAACAAGATTTTGATTTACAAGCTACTCTTACTTTTAGTAAAACCATTACTCTATTTGAGAACTATTTGCAGTAAAACAAATAAGTGTTTCATCATGTTTTTGTTGTCTAAAACCTTCAATGTCTACTCCACAGTTCCCATTATTCAGACCCTTGGAATAAGTGACTGCAATCAGACCACATAGGAAGAAAACTTAGCTTCTGATTACCAAAGAAACTGGTCCAAGAAGCAGAGGCTGAGTTAATGTTCGCTTTTCAACATTCCCCTTCTCCTCATCAGAAATGCATGCTTCCCATTAGACCAAGTTAAAACATTATTGTCATCAGTCATGTCATTATGCTCTCATTGGTTTCTGCCGAAACCTAGGGTCGTACGCCATCAGGTAAGCGGTTAACCTTATACCAGTCTCAAGTGTCTCCTCCATGGCTTGATCTGACAGTGACAATTTATCACTGTCAAGCTCTTGGGCCTTTGGCTACAAGCCTGTTCTCCCTGCAGGTGTCAAAAGATGCAAAATCGTAATTTATAAAACCCAAAATGACAGAATCCCATTTGCACTCAGCTTTTGGATGCCAGGAGGTAACTTTATTTCAAATACTGTAACTTTCTCCCAGGACTTGTTGCATTCTTTCCAGGGTGGTCTAAAAGAGTTGATTCAGAAAATAAATGCCGCAATAGCAACTTGCAGTTCCTAAGGCCAGCTATCCAGATGTGTCAATAATCAGTGTGAATTAGAAGCAGATGTGAGTCCTTGTTGAATAATAAATGTAATGAAATTACTTCCTTTTGCCTTCTTGTGCTTTCACACACTTGAATTTATTCCATCCATTGGGGGTGGGAGGGAGCGGGTTAGTTGGTATATAGTCTGTTTTGGAAAACAAAAATTATTTCAATTTTTCACACCAGGGGTGGATCCATTTATAATTACCCTTTAAAAAAAAATAACAATAATGTCTATTTCTTGCCTTGTTTCATGCCCAGTGGAGTACATCCAAGCATAGAGTCTCTTTTGAGTGCCATGATATGAGCAACTCTTCTGGGCTCTGTCAAAGAATCTTGTTGCCATGTAACATTGTAGTCATTCCTAGAATCTCCCTTCATCCTTCCTAGGATAACACTTGTTAAGAGATAAAGGGGAAAAAAGAGATAAAGGAAACAAGGCCATTAAGAGACGTGGATGACTTAGTGTTTCTATTTGTTATCATTGAATACCAGTGATGGAGCTACTCTTTGGAAATCAAGGAAAGATTTCTTTTTTAACTAGTTACTTAAAATTGTAAAGCTCATTAGTTATACTGTTTGTGAGTATCCTGTGCAAGGATGTATTAGTGAGAGAGAATGATGAGAGAGAAAAGAAATGAATGTCTGGTGCTAAGGAGAGAAAGGAATCTGACTTGCAATAGTTACAAATAACAGAAACTTAAATTTTCTTGAACACAGAGGTAATGGCCTGTTACACAAATATTTTTGCCACACCACTGAAATTCATTGAAAAGGCTTTAATAGCTTGGAAAACCTGGTATTTTAAAAACTGCCACCCATGCCAATTTTCACTGTAGAGTGGATTGGAATCTGTGAAGTGGATTGGACACACCTCTTCACAGGATGCCCTTCATAGCCTGGTAAAACTATCATTAATGCCATCTGAGCAAAGCCTTCTCTGACCTCTTATTCTCCCATCTCCACCAAAAAAAAAAATGTAAAGTCAATAATATACCTCAGTTACTAGTAATGTGGTCCAGAACTGGTTTAAAGCTAGTGACTCTCAATTTCTGGGGGTCTGTGTGGTAATCCATTTAACTGTGCTTAGTTATTGGTTCAGAAAACCTGGCACCCTCCAGAGTTAAGAAACTATTGTACTATTGTTTAAAAGGTACCCAGGGCCAACCCACTATTTTAAAGAAGAAAATGGGGGAAAGAAGTTTATTGGTCTGAGTACAAGATTGCCTTAAATCAAAAACTGTCTTTTGACACGATCACCCGCCCACTACGTGCCACTTCCTTCTGATGTCTTGGTTCCCC
This sequence comes from Monodelphis domestica, assembly GCF_027887165.1. Taxonomy (NCBI): domain Eukaryota; kingdom Metazoa; phylum Chordata; class Mammalia; order Didelphimorphia; family Didelphidae; genus Monodelphis; species Monodelphis domestica. Next base: position 127,223,075 of record NC_077234.1, on the reverse strand, counting down.
TTCAGTAGCTCCCACTTTGGCATCTCCCATCCAAGAAGCCCCATTAATCACCATGGGGCTGCCTTCCATAGTCTAGCACATGTCCCATACAGCTCCTTAGTCCCCTTTCCTTGTCAAGCTTCCTTGCCAAGTTCCAAAGATATATTGAAATATATCTATCCCTCAAACTTAATTCTTCATCACTCCAAAGTGTTAATTTGCTAATGTGAGCAACTCAATTGTGTTGATGTGATAATGGGAGGAAGATGCTCTCTTGAGATCCAGTCAAGAAGGCAGCAATATGTCAACAACATCAGTAGGAAAGCAAGCCCCAGACAAAAGTCTCAGCCACTGAAGTGTACCTGGATATATACCAAAGCAATTTGGGGGGAAAAAATTAAAACAACAGAGAACACATATTTTTAGAGCTTAAATTATGGGAAGATCAAATTGCTGCAATTAAATGAAAAGAGTTAAAATCAGGCTCTTTCTAAAGGCTGGGTCTCCCTTTAGCCATCCCATTCATTGTTGATCCAACTTTCTCATTTGTTCTGTTTATCGTCATCAGACTAACATCGTGTCTGGACAGAGAGGCACTTATCAACATGTGTAGTTGTCTGGGTTAAACCACAGCTGCACAGTGGCTGTTCACACTGACCCCATCTGGAAAGGTTGGCTACTGAAGCCACTGTCATTCACAAATCATTTTCCACTTCCTTCTGGAAATGATCCATACATGTACATCTTTTCCTACCTAACTATACAAAGAAGAAGAGTACTGGGAGCCTCACTTTCTGTGCCCTTCCCCTCTCACTCAAGTTGTTCACGGCTTGTCCTCTTGGCCTTATTAACACTTAAACCATACTGAGGAATGAGTTCCACATGTTCCTTTAATGTTTCTCTTAAAATCCTGTAACCTGGGACTCTGCCTTTTACAACCTGTAAATGCACCCCCTGCTTCTCCCATTAAAAAGCGGATATTCTAGGAAGAAAGCTGAAAGAGGGTTTTTTTAAATGCCTGAAAAACAAATTTGCTTCTGGAGAGGCAGATGAATTGCCTCTCCAAATGATGAATCACCATAGCGGGGAAGGGCATCTTACCCAATAGGTAAAGTAAGGCAGGTAGCCAAATGCTCACCTGCCTACAGGTAGGGAATTATTCCCAGGTCCACAGGTATCATGAACTTGGTGTGTCTACCTAGAGCTTTGATTTTTCACGCCTGCATAGTAATGTTCACAAAAGGACTCCTCCCTGATGCATATCAGGTGGTTACTACACCCCAGGCCCTGACTTTATACCGCACTGATTACCTACTCCACCTTTCATCAATCATTTCCGAAATGGTTGTGAGGCAATTGGGCAAAAATTCTGTTCTGGGAAACTAAGAGTCCATAGACCTCAAAATTCCGGTGTATCACTGACTGTCTCTACACTGAAAAATTTTTTTATTGCCCTGACAACCCAATTTCTATGGTGTCTTGGTTTGGGTTTGGGTTTTGTTTTGAATTCTAAATATCTGTGTATTAGCCTGGTCAAGAGTTTTCAGGTAAGAAAATGCAACCAGATTGAGGTAGACAGACATTAAAGCTATACTTAGAGAGCTAGGACAGTAGATCAGGTGCTGAACTTAGTGGTTCAAAACAATAATAAATTAGCATTTATATGGGGCTTTAAAGTATGCAAAGTATTTTATAAATATTACCTCATTTGATTCTATCAAACAACCGTAGGAGGTAGAGACTATTATTATTATTCCCATTTTACAGATGAGAAAACTGAAGAAGACAGCAATTATGTGACGTGTCTAGAATGGATTTGAACTCGTCTTCTTGACTCTAGTACTCTATCCACCATACCATGTAATTGCCCCATAGGCACGTTGATTCCTGGGTAAGGATATAGGAAACCATCTAATTCAAAATCATTATTTTATAGATGTAGGACTTACCTGTTTTCAAATCTTGCCTCTGTGTGACTGTATGGCAAGATATTTAATAGCATTGACTCACAATCTCCAAACACTCAGTTGCTAACAGATTCCTCCTTCTGTGTATTCTTCAATTTCCTCCACCATGAAATGGGCACAATGATGCACGTAACAGCTATTTCATGGGGTTATTATAAATCTCATATGAAATAATATATTAAAACCCCTCATGGTCCTTAAAGCATTATACGAATATCAGTCAGCATTATTAAAATAAGGTTTCTGCTAATGGTGGAAATGTTGTACATATTATTAATAGAAACTAATTCTATGTTGATATGTTTTTTTTAAGTGGTTAAAGGCAGCATTTAACTTTAGAACTTATTTTCCACAATATGCCAAAGTGTACTATAGCAATTCAAAGCAACCCAAGCCAATAGAACATTCTCAATATGGAGTTGATATAGGATTTGTTGAGAACAGACATGATATGTTTCCCATGACAGTAAAAGAAATACATATCCTTAGGCTGGTGCTAATAAGTATGAATATGCCATTGACTCAGAATTAGCAGACAACTATTTCAACCTATTCCTCACTCTTCCCCACATTCAGGTCAAGTGTTCATTCATTCTCAGTTTAAAGACTTCTAATGGGCAGAATCCATCACCATTCCAGTTATGGATGGACGGTGTTGATGGCTAGGAAGTTTTTTCCTTGTATCAAGTTTATCTTTGTCTTGTTGCAACAGCTACCCATTGTTTCGGTTTTACCCTCTGAGTCCAAACAGAGGGCAATTCTAGTCCCTCTTCTACTTGGCAGGTCTTTACATATTTAAAGATAGCTATCACAGCAACCTAAGTCTGGCTCTCTACTTCCAGATGCTTGGATGGCTCCAAGTATCTACTAACTCCTGTGCCCAAAATATACACTCTCTCTTTCTCCCTCTAAGGACCATAGCCACACACACCTCCTGCCCCATAGTTTAAACAAGGAAAGCTTGAGGGAGATTGCCTGAGTCCACATTGCCCTGGAAAATTAGATCCAGAGCACAATGGGGTAACAAAGTATGGATACCTTTAAGTGGTTAAGTCTGTTTATGAGTCTCTGTAGGACCTTAGCATCAATTTCAAGCTGAATTTCCTATTCAGAGAGTCTAATGTCCATTAGATTCCCAGGAGCCCCCAGTTATCTAGAAATTCCACATATCTTACTCTTAATAAAATGTACCATGACTCCTACTTACTCAATAAATATGAACTTCCACATTAACTAGGCAACTTGATGTGTCCTGGCTGAACAGTAGATGAAGGCACTAAAAGTATAGTTTCAAAGGCTTGGACTATCCTTTTGTTTCTATCATGTACATAACAAAAAATGGCACTGAAAATATGTAAAGATTTAAGGAGAGTACAAGTTGGCAGTGATAGTGGTTTAAGGCTTCATCATTTTCCAGCCCATTCATGTAAACAAAACTTAGAAGAGTGATAGCATGTCATATTTAGATAGCACTTTAAAGTTTACAATTATATTATGAGGAAGGTAGAGCACATAATATTAAAATCATTTAACAGGCGATAAAACTGAGGCTCAGTATTTGTGACATGCCCAGAAGTCCTTTATGAGAACTGTCTCCTCCATTTAGAAATGGAATGTTTTGAGATCTGGGACCTGTCTTCCTTTTCTATTTGCATCTCTTAGGAGAATATTTAACAAATAGGAAGGGTTCATAAAAGTCTTTTCAACTGCCTGTCCTTTGAACTAGCCATAGCATTGCTGGGTTTGTACCCCAAAGAGATAATAAGGAAAAAGACTTGTACAAGAATATTCATAGTCACACTCTTTGTGCTAGCAAAAAATTGGAAAAAGAGGGGATGCCCTTCAATTGGGGAATGGCTGAACAAATTGTGGTACATGTTAGTGATGGAATATTATTTTGCTCAAAGGAATAATAAAGTGGAGGAATTCCATGGAAACTGGAACAGCCTCTAGGAAGTGATGCAGAGTGAGAGGAGCAGAAACAGGAGAACATTGTACACAGAGACCGTGGTACGATCAAATATAATAGACTTCTCCATTAGTGGCAATGCAGTGATCCTGAACAACATGGAGGGATCTATGAGAAAAAAAACTATCCACATTCAGAGGAAAAACTGTGGGAATAGAAACACAGAAGAAAAACAACTGCTTCAATGCATGGGTCGAGGGCATATGGTTGGGGATGTAGACTCTGAATGAACATCCTAATGCAAACACCAACAGCATGGAAATAGGTTTTGATCAAGGACACATGTAATACCCAGTCAAATTGCTTATCAGCTATGGGAAGGGCGGGGGGGAGGGGAGGGAGGGAAATAATATGATTCTTGTAACCAAGGAATAATGTTCTAAATTGACTCAATAAATAAATGAATGAATGAATGAATGAATGAATGAATGAATGAATGAATGAATGAATGAATAAATATTGAAAATAAATAAATGTCTTTTCATTTCATTCATTCATTCATTGATTAAACAACTGTTAGTTGTCAGAGACAGGGAAATGAATCCATTTCTTGACTCAAGTCTAACATTTGGCCATGGTTCATCTCTAAATGCCAGCCATATTTCTTAACCTAAACATATTTTACCTATATTTTAAAGGTACTAATATGATCCCAACCTTTCCAACAGGGATGTCATATATATCACATGAGCATCTCTTTGCATATTGGTTCACCTACATTTTGTTCAGTTCAATTTTCTCCTTCCTATTCAGGAACATGGTAATAACATGATTCATCTAAATTATGATGGTCAATCTTAATCTTGGTGCCAAATAATAAATGAGAAAGTATACCTCCACCCCTTCTTGGGGAGGTAAGGGATTACCCATATGAAGCATTGCATATATTGTCAAATCCAATTGATACCTTTGTTAGTTTCATTAAACTGCTTCTCTTTTTTTATTATTTTATATTACAGAAGGAAAGATAAGAAATGGCATGTACAGGGGGCAGCTAGGTGGCTCAGTGGATTGAGAGCCAGGCCCAGAGATGGGAGGTCCTAGGTTCAAATTTGGCCTCAGACACTTCCCAGCTGTGTGACCCTGGGCAAGTCACTTGACCCCCATTGCCTAGCCTAGTGGTAAGCACTCTTCTGCCTTGGAGCCCATACACAGTATTGACTCCAAAACAGAAGGTAAGGGAGAAAGAAAGAAAGAAAGAAAGAAAGAAAGAAAGAAAGAAAGAAAGAAAGAAAGAAAGAAAGAAAGAAAGAAAGAAAGAAAGAAAGAAAGAAAGAAAGAAAGAAAGAAAGAAAGAAAGAAAGAAAGAAAGAAAGAAAGAAAGAAAGAAAGAAAGAAAGAAAGAAAGAAAGAAAGAAAGAAAGAAAGAAAGAAAGAAAGAAAGAAAGAAAGAAAGAAAGAAAGAAAGAAAGAAAGAAAGAAAGAAAGAAAGAAAGAAAGAAAGAAAGAAAGAAATGGCATGTTCAGAGTGTCCAAAAAGTTTTCACTTTAATAGCTTAAAGTTTAACTAAGACTTATGGGACACCATATATTAAGAATGTGGGAAACGTGGGAAGATTTAAAATGAACTAATACAGAGGGAAGTAGGTAGAACTGGAAGATCAATATATACAATAACTATAATAAAGCACATGAAAATAACGCTAAAAGCAAGTCATACTCTGATCAATTATGATAATCAATAGTCCCTGAGAACAGTTGATGAGGTGCTTCCTTGTCTTCTCTTTGCCCCCTTTCCTGACCATAGGTTACCCAGACCTTACAAAGCAGCTAATGAGGAACAAGAACACACTAGTTGACAAAAACTGCTGAGAAAATTAGAAAACAGTATGGGAGAGATTAGGTTTAGATCAACAGCTCACACCCTATACCAAAATAAATTCAGAATGGGTAAATGATTTAAATATATAGAGGGAAATTATAAGTAAATTAGGTGAACATAGAATAGTATACCTGTCAAATCTTTAGGAAAGAATTTAAGACCAAGCAAGAAAGAGAGAATATTACAAAATATAAAATGAATAATTTTGATTACATTAAATTAAAAAGGTTTGGTACAAAAAAAAAACAGCAAACAAAATTAGAAGGGAACCAACAGATTGGGGGGAAATATTTGTGACAAAAATCTCTGACAAATGTCTAATTTCTCAAATTTAGAAGGAGCTAAGTCAATTGTACCAAAAAAATCAAGCCATTCCCCAACTAATAAATGGTCAAGGGACATGAATAGGCAATTTTCAGATAAAGAAATCAAAACTATCAATAAACACATGAAAAGGTGTTCTATATCTCTCATAATTAGAGCAATGCAAATCAAAACAACTCTGAGGTACCACCTCACACCTAACAGATTGGCCAATATGATAGTAAAAGAAAATAATAAATGTTGGAAGGGATGTGGCAAGATTGGGACACTAATACACTGCTGGTGGAGTTGTAAATTGACCCAACCATTCTGGAGGGCAATTTGGAATTATTCCCAAAGGGCTTTAAAAGAATGCCTGGGGGCAGCTGGGTAGCTCAGTGGATTGAGAGCCAGGCCTAGAGATGGGAGGTCCTAGGATCAAATCTGACCTCAGACACTTCGCAGGTGTGTGACCCTGGGCAAGTCATTTAACTCCTATTGCCTAGCCTTTACCACTCTTCTGCCTTGGAACCAATACACAGTATTGACTCCAAGATAGGAAGTAAGGGTTTAATAAAAAAAAAAGTAAAAATAAAATAAGAAAGAATGCCTGCCCTTCGGTCCAGTCGTACCACTGCTGGGTTTATACCCCCAAAGAGATAATGAGTAAAAAATGTGTGTACAAAAGTATTTATAGCTATACTCTTTGTGGTGGTAAAAAAAACATTGGAAAATGAGGGGATGCCCTTCAATTGGGGAATGGCTAAACAAATTGTGGTATATGTTGGTGATGGAATACTATTGTGATCAAAGGAATAATAAAGTGGAGGAATTCCATGTAAACTAGAAAGACCTCCAGAAATTGATGCATAGTGAAAGGAGCAGAACCAGGAGAACATTATACACAGAGACTGATACATTATGGCACTTTTCTACTACATTATAGACTTTTCTACTAGCAGCAATAAAATGATCCAGGACAATCCAGAGGGACTTATGAGAAAGAATGCTATCCACATCCAGAGAAAGAACTGTGGGAGCAGAAATGCAGGAGAAAAGCAAGTGATCCGTGATGTGGTTCAATCAGTCTATGATTGGGGATGTTGACTTTGAATGATCCCTCTATTGCAAATATGAATAACATGGAAATAGATTTTGAACAATGACACATGTATAACCCAGTGGAATTTCTTGTCAGTTCTGTGAGAGGGAGAGAAGAGGAGAGGGGAAAAAAGATGAATCATGTAACCATGGAAAAATATGATTAATTGATTAATTAATTAGTTTTTTTAAGAGCAGCTAATGAGGAAGAAAAGCTCAGATAACTGAGATGAGCTAGGAAATCAGTCACTCTCTGTCTCTGACAAGTCAAAAGTTATTTGATCCTGGAGGTAACATGGTACCATTCACTTAATAAGGAAGTGTCATGGTCACAACTACACTTTAGGAAGATCAATTTGATAGCTAAATGGAGGATGAACTGGGGTGGTAATAAACAATCAGCAGGCTATTTCAAAAGTCTGAACAGGAGGCAATGCTATGAATGTACAATCAACAAGCTTTGGCAATAGATTGGTTGACAGGTTAGAGCAAATGAGGAGTTGGAGATGATACAATCTAGGTGGTAACCTATTTACCTGGGCATATGGTAGCAGCCTAAACAGTACTAGGGAAATTATTGTATTTGGTGAGAAAGATAATGAGTTTAACTGAAATATGTTGTCTATAAGAAGTCTTTAAAATGTCCAATAAACAGTTGGTGATAGAAGACTGGAGATTAGGAGATAAAGATAGAGCTATAAAAGTAGATCTGAGTGTCGACAACATAGAACTAATAACTGAATCTATGGAAGCTGATGAAATTACAAGAGAATTCATACACAGGAAAAAGAGAGGGACCAGGCAGTCTGGAAGGAAATCCACGGTTAGCAGTGGATTCTACTTGTATGAAGAGCCAGAAAAAATAAAGAAGAATTGGTCAGACAGATAGGAGGAGAACCAAGAGAGAGGAGTGTAGTGAGACCTAAAGAGAAGAGAGTATCAAGGCAGGGGGAGTGATGACAGTGTCACAAGATACAGAGATCAAGAAGGATAAGAACTGAGAAAAAACCTTTGCAGCTTTCAATTAAGAGATGATTAGTAACTTTGGGGAGAGTCGTTTTGAATCAAGATGAGATCAAAAACCAGACTGCCAAGAGTTAAGAATAGAATTAGAGTAAAGAAAATGGAAAAACCAGTTATAGACAGCCTTTTCAAGGCCATACAATGATAGCCAGTGGGTATGGACAAATCAAGTGAGAGTTTTTCAAGGATGAGAGAGATGCATAGGGGTGTTTGTAGGCAGCAGGGGAAACAACCAGTCTAGCAGAAGAAATTGAAGTGTCATCAGGGAGAGTTAAATGGGAGAGCTGGAGTGGGGAAGGAGTGTATTAGGAAATGACGGATTCAACTACCAAAGGAATCCCTAAAACTTTAAAAAGAAAAGGAGAAGGGCAAAGTAAATCCACTTAGCAAATGTAAGTACCATTCACTCTCTTCTGCCCCAAACCCTTACTCTGAACACTACTGCAATGAGAATTTCCTATTCTGTGAGATAACACGTTTATTTTGAGTTATCTAAATAAAGTCCAATTAAATTTCGATCACTGCATGTGAAGATCAGTTATTTTTCTCAACAGATATACCCTTGCCTTCCTTTTCCTAGAAAGGACAATCACTTTGGTAAACAAGCCTTCTCCATAAGCCCCTCAGGCAAGGGCATCTTCTTTTTCAAATATTGACATCAACCCTCTGTACAGGGATATGACAAATGGTTATTGTTTTCATTCTGATCATAAGACAACAGGCTTTACCACCACTAACCACCCCCCCCCCCACTATTTTAGAAGGCAAATATTGTCAAAATGTGGTTAGGAATAAAAACTGCACATGTGGTAATAGTAAACAGGGGACAAAGCTGATTTTATGCTCTGTGGACAAATCCCAGAGCAGCACTGTATTCCCTGAATCCAATTGCTTCTTAAATGACTGGCACTTGATGGGAAATGCAAACTGCATATTAAGCACTTTCATAGACTTTCAGCTCAATCCCAGAAAACTCTTCCAGTTAAGTGCCATTTTAATACCATGACAAAAGCATTGTCCCAGCAAAGTCCATTTGCTCCTAAGCACTAGGATTTCCTTTGTCCCAGAGAAGAAACACAAATTGCCATAAATACTCAACACATCATTTTCTCTAATGTTCCCAGAATATATTTGCAGTTGTTTAACCCTTAAGCCCAACACTTCGAGGATGTGCACAGGCGGTGATTCTGGAAAGCATTCTTTGAGGCCCGAAAGTAATGCAAAGGAAGGGCTCATGGGTTCAAAGGATCAAGGAGGAGGTGTGTAGATGACAGTAGAGAAGTAAAGAAAATAACGTGGGGCATTGGAGTGGAATAAGAGAAATCATGCCTGGCATCCAAAAGGATCACAAGTTCAGAAAAGGCAGAGAACTCTTCTTGGAACTGATTTCTGGGAGATGAGATTAACATGTCCCATAGACTGGATTATCTCAGACATTTTAGTACTGGCTTTTCATCATGGCTGTATATTGCATTTCTTGTCTCAGAGTCATAAATTTGGAAGATATCATTACACTGAAGCTTCTTTATAACAATATTCTCCGGTTTCTTCTATATCTTGGAAATTCATTACAGGTGAGAAACTAAGTCCTCCTGGTGCTTTCAGTAATAAACTCTGAAATGAGATTTAAGATGGATCCATTTTCTACTGAATTCCAAACTACAGTAGGTTGCATTAAGTGAGGCTCAAGTGTACTATATCTATGAGGAATTTCTATGAGGTTTCAGGGAGGACAGAAGAAAAAAAGAGAGATGTTTTTGTTCTAGATGATTTTGAACCAGATTTTTATAGCAACCAAGTTATTCCCTGAAGACAAAGGCAATCATTGCCTTTGGAAGCCATATTGAATCGTTTAGACCCCTAAGGTTGGAGATATCAAAGATGCTCATTTAACTTATTCCCAGGGTGCAGCTTAGTCACTAGGAACATCTGAGTCATGTAATTTTCTTTTAAAATAGCCTCAAAAGAGCAAGAAATAGCATTAGGGGCACTTTTATGGGTGTCCATTAATTGGGGGTAGCTGGACAAGCTATTGTACATTAATATAATGTGATATTATTTTACCATAAGACATGATGAAAATGAAGTAAGCAGAACCAATAGAATAATCTGTATGATAATCAAAATTATATAAGAAAAACAACATCAAAAGACATAATAACTCTCACCAATATAGTGACTAGTCTTCTTTAGGCAGGTCTGATGGTGAAATCTGATATTCTTTTTTTTTTTTTTAAGAGTTCATAGACTATAGTTGTCAAATAAGGAATATCTTGCCAATAATTATCAACACATTGATTTGTTATGTCAAATGAAAAAAGGAGGATTCTTTGTAAAAAAAAGAATCCTTTTTTTGGCCAAGTTATAAAATGGTCCAGCCATTCTGGAAAGTAATTTTGAATTATATTTTTTTAAATGACTAAAATAGATAGGAGGACGAAAATTTGAAATTGAAAAATATGTTTTTAAGTGATTAAAATTTTCATAGCCTTTAGTCCAGATATGCTACTGTTAGGTATACTCTAAGGAGGTAAAAGAAATGTCCCATGAATACCAACTGAGGAATACTAAACCTGTGGTATGTGACCATAATAAAATATCACTGTGCTATGAAAAATGACAGATATGAAGAACTGAGAGAAATATGAGAGGACTTATGTGAACTGATACATAGGGGGAAAAGCAGAACCAGGAGAACAAAATTCATAATCATTATAATAGCGTAAATTTAAAAAATTATATGTAACTAATAATGACCAAACTTGGACCCAGAAAAAATTAAGAAAAATTACCTCCAAGGTACAGAAAATTACATCAGATGTGGACAACGAATTTATTGTTTTTGCTGACCTGCTTTTTTTCCCTCTGTTTCTGACTAGGGAATGTAGGAGGGGCATATGTGGAAACTAATGTGATATAAAACCAGAAGGCATTAAAAAAATCTGAACAAAATTAAAAGTGGCAGGGGGAGGTGTTAGGAAATGATGTGAGAGAGAAATAAGCATCAGTAAAGTTTTTTAAAAATCAGAATTAATTCTCTTCATTAAAATCGTATATCAGGAATATATGGAAATCTTACCCATCGTGACTCATAATTTAGGCTATAATAAACGTTCTATTTGGTATGACAGGAAAATTGAGTCTTTCCTGAACAAATTAACAACAAATTTAATGTTAAAGTCTATAATTAAATTAAACCATAGCTACATCTCAAATTTATCAATTCTCTCTCTGAATAAAATATAACAAAGAAGGAAAGCTTTCCTAGACAAAAATATATAGGTGGTATTTACTGAGTAAAACGGTGAACATTCATTATAACACATTTGAGATTAGACAGGAAAGATTTCTTTTCATAAATATAAAAATCAGGTGAGTCAGAGGAAGCTGCTATATTTTATGCTGCTATGCAAGTCTAAAATTAGCCAAAGTTACGCGTAAATAGCAATGACATCTGTTTAAATTCTGAACCATTGGGGGAAAAATAAGAAAATACTCGCTTTCTTTTGTAAATTCTAAAACAAAATGATATCAAGTAGTTAAGGTGTCTACCTCTATGATTGCCCTTCTGTAATTCATAAGGTTTGTAGGCAGTATTGATATGACAATTTTTCTGAGGTATGCCCCCAACCTACACTCAGATTCATGGTTTGCGATCTTTAGAAGGTGGCTAACTACCACTACTACTCTCTTGGGATTCTAAGGATAGGCAAACATGAAGGAATGTGCTTCTAGCATTATTACTATTTCCAAGCCTACTCTGATATGCTCTCCAATAATAAGTAGCCAAGCAGATTTAACTAGTTTCTTTTAAAAGACATTTCCTCAAGATGAGGAGAACAGGCTTAAACTTAGAGGACAATGTTTGGAAGTCCCGTGTGTAGAGAAGATATGTAGCAAAGGGGTGACCAACAATTCTGGTAATGTAAGTCATTTTCCCCCCTTTGTATAATCCTCAGGAATTCCTCTTGGGTGTAGAGCTCTCCTAGGATTCAAGAACCAGTGTCTTTCTAGAGTCCCTAAATGATATTTCTTTTCATAACTAGCAGTTGCATTTCTCAAAGCTATGTTTCCTCAAGAGACTATGACTCCATATCTTTTCCTCAGTCCCTCTTTCCATTCTTGATGCAAGTGCTTCTTCTTTTGTTTACAACTATTTCAGTAGACAGGAAACAGCTAGCTAGGTGGCTCAGTGCATAGAGCACTGGACTTAGACCGAGGAAGACATCTGAGTTCAATTCCAGACCTAGACTTTCACTAGCTCTTTTCACAGCTACCTAGACAAGTCAACTAATCTCTATTTGCCTCAATCTACTGGAGAAGAAAATGGCAAACCACCCCAGTATCTTTGCCAAGAAAACTCCATGAACAAATTATTGTGCTATGGTCCACAAGGTCACAAAGTTGGACATGACTGAACAACTGAACAACTAATGCTCCAGTAGGCACCGTAACTTCCACCATCATTCAGCTCCAACTAACAATGGGACCACTGATGGGACCTCTAGATTTTCTGAACTCACAAGGTCACCTGGACACTTACTTGCACCTTAGAAGAACCTTTTGCCCAAATCAGGAAATAATAAGTAGGAAGAGAAGAAGGAAGCCACATACTCAAAACTGAACTCTCAAATAGCCAAGTGAGAGACAAGGAAGTCAGATCACCCAGTTCTTAAAGGAGCAGTCAAAGTAGTCTGTCCTTTTCAGTACCACAAAAAGAAAGAAAGCTAGTCTTTTATTTATACCTCCCCAAAGTCTCTAAGTCATCTAATCTTCCAGCTCAGCAGCCAATTATGGGGCTTTCCATAATCACACAGTAGAAGTCCCTCAGATACATGCAACTGAATGCTGATAGGGATCTGCACACATTCAATGTAACTTAGCTAGATGGGCAAAACTGAGCATGTTCTATGCGTCTGTTCCATTGCTATTGATAGCAAAAAAAAAAATCAGGGAAGTTTTCTCAGTGGGTTCATCAATATAACCCAAAAACATCTGACAAACATTTATAAAAAAGAATTTTAAATATATGCTGCCATTGGTCTGTTTAAGCTCTGAATAGCAGGAATAACATGGCAAAAATTCTGTTATTATTGTTGTTCAGTCACTTCCATTGTGTCTGACTCTTTGTGACCCCAATGTGGGATTTTCTTGATATTGGAGTAATTTATCATTTCCTTCTCCAGGTCATTTTACATATAAAGAAAATGAGGCAAATGGGATCAAATGACTCACCCGGTGTCACATATCTAGTAAGTTTCTGAGGTCAAGTTCAAATTCAGAAAATTGAGTCTTTCTGACCCTGGGCCAGACACTCCAAGTACTGAGCCACCTAGCTGGCCAAGAAAACTCATTTAAGCTACTCTAAATGAAAATCTTCCTAAGATATATCAAATTTACCTACTTACCTTCTTTGGATTCTAAACCCAGTGATTATTGCACTGTATTTCCCTCAATGAGTTCAATTTTTGTTGTTTATAATGACAACCCTGAATCATCTAGAATAATGTCAATTAGTCATATAATCTTCCAGTTCAACAACCAATTAGGGACTCTCCATAATCATACAGTAAAAGCCCCTCAGATATGCATAACTGAATGCTAGTTGGCTAGAACCAACTCATCAGAAAACCAATTGTTAAATTTTCATTGTAACCATTTATACCTCAGACATCAGCAAATGCTACAAATCAGAGCTTGGTTTATTGTTTTGTTGTCTGTCTACACTTAAGAAAGTGATGGAAAAATGTCAATGCAGATTATACTTAAAAGGGTCTTTAGCAAGAGAAGGGGGAAAGCTGATTGTTAAACATTTACCAAAACTTGGAAAAATGCTGTTTAGATTATTCTAAGGCAGGGGAGTATTTAATACATTTTAGGAAATGTCCATCTAAGATGGATAACATAAATCAAATGTGTATATTTAATGTAATAAACTATATTCATTTCACATTTTTACTCATGAGGCATGAAGGAAGGAGGCAGAAGTGTGCTGGTAAATTCTTAACAATCCATTTTCCAGAAAAGAAAAATGTATATACAACATACTTTTAAATTTAATCTTCCTTATTGACATTTTTTCCATCATTTTCTTAGATGTAGTTGATTAACAAAATAATAAATCAAGTCGGGATTTGTAGCCTTTGCTAATTTCACTAATGATTTAATAATCAGCTCTCGAATCTATTTTTAACTGGCTCCAGCATGCTGTTGAATATATTCAATATAATGTATGGAGAAATACAAGTAGCTGGAAGTCTAGTATCCGATTTATCTCAAATATACCTGGAATTTTTTTAACCCTTAATTTCTGGCTCAATAACAACTCTAATACGGAAGGGCAAGAAAGGCAAATGGGGTTAAGTGATTTGCCCAGGGTCACTCAGCAAGGAAATACCTGTCATTTCTTAACCACACACCAATTGATAGCACAGAAAAGCTACCCTATAGATGTTAGCTCACAAAGAAAAACTAATGTCAAGTAGAAACTTTGCTACTGACAATGTAGTAGTAGTCTCTCGGTAACCAAGGATGACGATTGTCTTTGTGTGTTTTTGTGCACAAAGACACCTGTGCATGAAGATTTAAGTGGAAGAGTCGATGCACAGACAGTCCCACTCTCTCGGCGTTAGAAGCCTGGGTTCAGTGGAACGAAAAGTCGTTACGCCTGGAGACTTCCTCAGCTACCTTGGATGGCCGTGCTGTCACTGACAATGTATCAAGTAACTAATAAACAGAAGACTCCAGAAATGCTTGTATTCCTCCTTCTGAAACCACTTAGATTGGGAAATTAGGGGCATAGCACATAGATAACAGGGCAGAGTCAAAAAGATCTAAGTTCAAATCTTGCCTCTGACACTTACTAGGGATGTGACCATGAACAAGTCACTTAATTTTCTCTTAGCCTTGGCTTCCTGTAAAATGACTTGTATCTGTTTTTCCCCCGTTTAGCTTTAATTCTGTGGAGTTATTTTTGGTTGTTTTGGGGGGGGGGGGGGATATTAGGGCAAGAAAGCTTTATACCCTCCTCTGCCATCTTCCCACAATGGGTCTTCAATATTTATTACAAAAACATATCCTTAAAGGATCAGTCAGTTCTGGAATTTGAAAAGGCTCAGTGTACAGTCAAGAGTTTGAAATAATAATTTTTAAAAAATATTTAGCATTTTATTTACAGAGCGTTTTAAAATTTCCAAAGTGCTTTATTCATTGTATCTCATTTAATCCTCGCCATAGCTCTGGAAGGTAGGTGCCTTATGTTACAGATGAGCCTGTATTGCCCATGGTCACACAATAATTATCTAAGGCAGGATTTGAACTTAAGTCTTCCTGACTCCCATGCTCTGGCATCCTCTTAGCTTCATCTCTGACAAGTGGTCATCTAATTCTCATTAAGAAGTGAAGACTGGAGGACCCTTCAAATACTGTACCAAATGAGACCTTAAAAAGGAAAATGCAGAGTCCAGTATGAAGTTTATTACTGAGCAAAGAATAGGTCTTACCCAAGAAAAACTGATGAGACTTGGAAACCAAGTTAAAGAAGATGCTATCAGGGAGTCAAAGTATAGAGAAAAATGTGTGTTGGCATATATCTCTTCGGTTGTTTAATTAAAATCCTGGGAAAACTTGAAAAAATACCTTTAGCCCCTCCCAAACTTCCCCCCTCCCATAAATCTCTGTGCATTTTATTTTTTTAAATAAGCATTTGGACTAGAACTTGTGACTATTCCTTTGTTTGATTGCTCTGACTTGTGGGCTAACAGAGGCTCATGGCAGCCTGGTTACTGCTGGCAGGATTAAAGGTAATAGATAGCTTAGGGAATGGAGAGAGGGGCTAAACATCTCTCCAAGTCAGACAATTAAAACCAGACACAGACATAGTAAACTAGGTGGTTTTCTAGGACACAGACAGAAAGAAGTCAGGTAAATTAAGTTGGGGGAGGGGGTGGAACGAAAGGGAAATAAAGAAATTATTTGTTATTTCAGTTCCCAAAACAAAACCATGTTATTTTCATGCTGTGAAAAATGCACTGAAAAGACGTCAAATATATGAGAGAAAAACATGGAGAGGCAACCTCTCAAACAACACATATCTGCTATAAATGAGATTGTTCCCACGATTCTGAGTGACTGGGATTTCAAACTCCGGCTACTCAGGCTAGAAGTGTTTGCCCAGGTTTAGAATTGTGTTTTGACCTGACAGGTGTACATACTGTGGTTTATGGGTGCTTTTTTTTCATATTCAGCTTCAAAAACATCATCTGTTCTATCTCTGCCTGATGAGAGCAATCAGAGTTTGACATGGTTGAAAGGAGGCTAGGGATGAAAAATGGGTGGTAGCGTGGCCTCCCATCTTAAGGCTAACAAGCCAGAAGTCCCTGAGCAAATTGTGGGCTCTTTCCAGATTCTGTAAGGAAAATGTGTCCCAGTCCCACCTCAGGAGATAAATAAATCAACAAGTGAATAAAAGCATTTATTAAAAGTTAGGGAGCAGGGAGACAACTAGGTAGCTCAGTGGATAGAGAGTCAAGGCTAAAGACAGGAGATCCTGGGTTCAGATGTGACCCCTGGGCAAGTTATTTAACCCCAAGTGCCTAGCCCTTACAACTATTCTGCCTTAGAACAGATTCTAAGTAGTGATTCTAAGATAGAGGGTAAGGGTTGGCTTTTTTTTTTTTTAAGTTTATTGGGGGATGGGACTTTGACCAAGTCACTCAACTCTATTTGCCTCACCTTTACCCTTCTATCTTAGAGTTTCTTACTAAAACAGAAAGTAAGGGTGTTTTTTTAGTTTATTATGCACAAAGCCTTATGCTAAATGCTGGAGATATGAATGTAAAAGAAAAGATGTTACTTTTAAGAGGCTTATATTTATCAATAGATGCAGGAAAAGCCTTTGAAAAAAATACAACACTCATTCCTGTTAAAAATACTGGAAAGCATAAGTATAAATGGATTTTTCTTAAAATGAAACAAAGTTTCTACATAAAACATCAGCAAGGATTATCTGCAATGGGGAGGAGCCAGAAGCCTTCCCAATAAGATCATAAATGAAACAAGGATGCCCATTATCACCAATATTATTTAACATAATATTAAAAATGCTAGCCAAAGCAATGAGGGGTGAAAAAGAAATTGAAAGAATCAGAATTGGCAAAGAGGTAATAAAACCATCTCTCTTTGCTATGACATGATGTTAAATGTGGAAAATCCTAGAAATTCAACTAAAAAGTTAGTTGAAACTATCAATGTTAGCAAAGTAGAAGAATATAAAATAAATCATCAGCATTTTTATACATTACTAACTAAATCCTAAAAAAAGAGATAGAAAAAAATACTTCAGTTAAAATAACCACAGATAGAATAAATTTCCTGGGAGTATACCTACCAAAATAAACCCAGAAACAACATGAATATAATTATAAAACATTTTTATGCTAATAAAGTCAGATCTAAATGAATGGAGAAATATTAATTGTTCATGGATGGGCAGAGCCAATATAATTAAAATTATAATCCTTCCCATTCTAGTTACCCAATGGCTTCCCAATTAAATTACCAAAAAATGATTTTATTGAGTTAGAAAAATAGTAACAAAATTCATTTGAAAGAATAAAAGAACAAGAATATCAAAGGAATTAATGGGAGGGAACATAAAGGAAGGAGGTCTAATAGTACCAGATTTTAAATTGTATTAAAAAGCAATAATTATCAAAAAATATCTGCTACTGGCTAAAAAATAGGAAGGTAGACCAGTGAACAGAAAAGACATGCAACAAACAGTAGTAAAAGATTATAGTAATCTGGTATCTTATAAAAACCTAGATCCAGCATTTGGGGATAGGAAACCACTCTGGAAAAAATTGCTGGGATAACTGGAAACTAATTTGGCAGAAACTAGGTATAAACTTGAAGTGAAAAGGGCCTGCACCAGAATGATTGAAGTATCAGAGGAAGAAAGAAGGTATATGCAAAAGAGAACTATTAGGGGAAGGAAAGAAAATAAGCATTTGTGTAGTGCCTACTATGTAAACTAAACTAAATACTATTTTAAAAACAAGTATTATTTCATTTGATCCTCATTACAACCCCATGAGGTAGGTACTAGTATAATCCCCATTTTGTAGTTGAGGAACTGAGGCAAATAGAAGTTAAGTGACTTGCCTAGGGTTACAGAGCAAGTAAGTGTCTAAGACTGCATTCAAACTCAGTCTTCTTGACTCTATCCACTGTTCCTAAGCATTAGGAAGGTAGAAGGGACTTTGGAGACAGGGTATTATGGAGAGTGAGGAGTCAAGAATGACACCTACATTGTGAACCTGGGTGACTGAGAGGATGCTGGTACCCTCAACATTAATAGGAAAATTAGGAAGAAGAGAGGACTTGATTGTGGTGAAACATAACTGGGTCTTTCTCAAGAAATAGTGAACCAGAAGAAAAATTCATCAAAACTGCATAGTGGGGGGGGGGGGGGGCACCCGGGTAGCTACATGGATTGAGAGCCAGGCCTAGAGACAGGAGGTCCTAGGTTCAAATCTGGCCTCAGATTCCTGGCTGTGTGACCCTGGGCAAGTCACTTGACCCTCATTGCCTAGCCCTTACCACTCTTCTGCCTTGGAGCCAATACACAGTATGAACTCCAAGATGGAAGGTAAGGGTTTAAAAAAAAAATAAAACTGCATAACAGGGTCAAGGGACAGGAATTCTGGAGATCAAAGGTTGAAATCAGAGTAAGGATCCTTTTTGAGAAAATTGTGTTTTTTGTTTATTTTGCTTTTGCTTTTCCCCCTATGTAGGTTATTAGCATCTACAAGAGTCTGTCTAAATGTGGCTCACAGGTAGGCAAGAATAGATATTTCTAGCACAGTAATCACAAATCTATGGCATGTGTGCCAAAGATAGCATGCAGAGCACTCTCTGTGGGCACACACTCCACTTTCATCCCCCACCCCAGCCAAGAGTTCATTATCAGAAAGGCAGAGGGACTCTGGAGAAACTGTTCCCTTCCCCCTCTCTGCCAAACCTGATGACATTTTTTCACTTCACCCACCCCTCTGCCCAGCAGACCAAAGGGAATGCTTCCTCCCTACCCTGTGTGGGGAAAGGGTAGGCAGGGTGCACTGAGCACTTGGTGAGGGGCACAGGACATGGAAAACAGTTTCTGGGGGACATGGCATGGAAGACCAAAAAGTTTGCCATCACTGTTCTAGCATCTTATACCCCACCCTTCCCCAATGGAAACCTTGATTCCTCAGGAGAAACAAGAGATTGAAACCAGAAGCTGGCCACTCTGATCTCCTCGGACAGAAGGGACTATTAAGCTAGAATTAAACCTATCTGTTCCCTTAAATATTGTTAATCAAGGAGAAGTAATTTTTACATTCGAGCTATGCTTCTGATTGCTACTCCTTAAAAGGGAGAAGTATCCAAGGCTTGATTCCTTTCCTACCAGACACAAGTTCTACAATGAACATATGTACCAATAGCAAATAAATCCACTTAACTAGATAGATAGCCAAATAGAAATCAAAGAAAGTATGCATATGAAAATATGTCAGGCCGTATAGAGTGAATGAGTTCTCCATTTGGGAATGAGATAACTCAGATCAAATGAGCAAGAATCTCAGTTATCACCCAAGAAAAAATATCCCATGCTCTAATAGTGTAATAAACTGATCAAGATACCAGCTCTTCTAAATATTGGCTTCTTCCCAGAGTCTTTCTTTCCTTTCAGGAACCTGATAAGAGTCTGGAACCATGAGTCATCTCTCTAAGCTAGAAGCCAAAAGACCATGATCTCTCTTCTCCCAAACACTTACTATCTCCCATGAAGGAATAGAGTATTGAATAATCAACCCTCACCCTTGAGAAGAATCTTAGGCAAAAAGTCTTTGAGCCAAAGGTTACATTGGAAAGGTGGTTGATGAAGTTATGGAGGAGACGGTATAAAATACTCTGTAGCTGTAAAATTCTAAGGCACAATATGTGGCTTTCCTGAAGATTTAGTTTTAAGAATGAACAAATCTTAAATCTCAAAATAATAATGTAATCCAATCACATCACTTTATAGATGAGTCTCAGAAACATTGCTACTTCCCTAAGATCAGGCATGATATAAAGTAACTTGAATTTAAATTTATGCTCAAACGTCACTGCATGAGAACCCTCACAGCATCATTTTATGTAAAAATAACAACCTAGGCAATAGTTCCTGCCACCTTAGTCAGTTGCCTCTTCATACCATGTTTGTTGTTTTGTGTCCCATATTAGTTTTTACAGTATAGGCTTTTGAAGTTTTCATTATTCATAAATAAACATTTATTAATCTCTGGCAGCAAAACCAAATTCAACTGCAGTATTTACCCGACTGTGTTTATTTTTGCAATAACAAAAGGACCAAGAGAAGGCTCTTACAGTCAACAAGGATGCAATGAAAAGACACATAGCTTTTTAGTAGAATAATATGATGTGGTGGGGGGTGGATTTCAGAAAATGTTAGGACTCCGATTACTGGAGGCAGTTTGAAGGTCAAGGAGATGATGGGCAAGTTACATAGGGAGAAAAACAATTACTACCTTAGTTCAGGCCCTAATTACGCTCTCTTAGACTATTGTAATTGACTTCTAATTATTCTCCCAGTCTTATATGTCTCCCTACTCCCATCATTCTCTTTTTTTTTCTTTCAAAATTAGTCACATGGCTTATTTTGCTTTATGTAAACCACAAAGGGTTGCTTGAATTTCTTTATGCTCTTTATCTCTTCCTTATTTAAATTTATTTGTTTCTTTTGTTACATTAAAATGCCAGGTAACCCCCTCCCTTCCTCTCCTCTACTTACATCTTTTTATCATTATGATGCCGTTTACAATCATTCTCCACACAACTCTCAAACCTACAAAACATTTAGCACAGTGCCTAGCATATAAGTAAGCACTTAATAAATATTTATTGATTGATATATATATATATATAAACATACACATTTATATTGTTTCTCAACATATACGAAAGTGACATACTTATTTATAAAAATATATGTGTGCATGTCTGTGTGAACTTACATATCCTGGCAAATAGAGAGATAGACAGACATACAGACAGACAGGTAGATACATAGATAGTTGGAATCCTTCAGAATATAAGCTCCTTGAAGGCAGGCACTAATTTACTTTTGGATTTGTAACCCTAATACCTACCATAGTCTAAGTATGTAGTAGGTGCTTAATAAATGCTGATTGATTGATGGAGTTATCCATCTATTCTAATCCCACAGGAAAATAAATAGCAGACTATAATATCTAAAGCCTAAGATTCAAGGTTATGAGTCACTAACATAGTTGTTTGGTTGGAAATGGTAAATATGAATTCAAGATCATCATCTTAATATTTCTCTTCATGATGAGTAACTACAGATCACAGAATTAAGATACTCTCATGAGAAATTTTGGATTTGAACACAGATCAAGTCGATTTTATTCCAGGTTTTACATTTCTTCCACTATACCAGAGTGGCTTTCCTTATACTTCAGTAGCTGAATGCCCTTATAAAGGTTATAGAAAGACTTATCATTTAATTTTCTATTCTATAGCAAATGTGATTCAAGGGAAATTGCATAGTTCATTGATTTCTATTTTGCGTCTAACACAAGGGAAAGGGACTCAAAACTAGGGAACTTGTCTTTTCTGTGTCCTAAAGTCATCCATCCCAAAATGCTTATTAGAGAGTTATATGACCCATGAATATCCATGAAACACTAATTGATGGTGGTGGCTCTTAAGACAGTGTGCTCTCCCTGACCAGAACTGTCTTCAAGTACTCCTCTGAGCTTGGTTGGATAGTGAGGCAAGAGAAAAAAGGAAATTTCCTTCTCCTAGTTTAATAGATGTGAGTGGTCAGTTTATTAAGTCTCTCCCATGTTCTCCAGTGTGTTAAAGCTTCAAACACTGACACATGCATTTTAAAACTTCAGGATCCCTGAATGTCTTGAAGCTCCAAACATTGTTCTCTTTCCTATTCCTGGAACAAAATTCTCCATTGCCTGAATCACTGAATTTTTACTAGATGTCTCCATGCCCAGAATATTCTCTCCTTTTCCCCCCTTGACTCACCTGGCTTCCTTCAGATTCTAACTAAAATCCCACATATTCCAATCTTTAATTCTGATGTCTTCTCTCTGTTGATAATAACAAATTTATCCTGCATGTAGCTTATTGACACATAGTTGTTTTTACATTGTCTCATCCCATTAGACCATGAACTCTTTGAGAGCAGGGATTGTTTTTACCTTTCTTTGCATCCCCAGCTCTTCACAGAGTGCCCAACACATAGTAGGTATTTAATAAATGTTTATTGATTGGCTGTTACTAAAACATCTTATTGAACACCATTCAACTTGTTCTACACGGAGAAATCTGCTTCAATTAGACAAGTCAAAGAAGATGTGCAGCATATCCCAGAATATCCCCAGAAAAAGGTGTTCTGAAAGATAATAGTTTTGATCCTCAAGAAAGCATACTGAACATAATTTCCCTGGGGGAGGGGGAGAGGAGAGGGAGCCCAGAGGAAGCAGGCCTAGACTTATAAAAGCAACAGAATGCATAAGAAGGGCAATGGGTGAAAGGCAAAGGTTTTATGTGATCTGAATGGCATTGCCTAAAGTCTCCTTTCCCCCAAATAGCTTGTCCTAACAATGCTGAAATTCTAATAGTCATTCCTTTGGCTTGAGACTCTCCAGGTATTGCTATGAAAAAAAGTAAATCTTATTGGGGAGGGGGACAATCACTGATATTTTAATGTAATTTTGTTCACAAGGTCTGGGAAAATAAGTGTCAGAGCTCAATACTTTTTAACCTTAGAGGATTACCTCAGGAAGGGTCTTTAGGCTCAGCAGGAGGGTCCAGGATGTCTCAATGGGAACAAGTAAATGTAGATGGACAAGGGACCCGCCTTGAAGACAGATTCCCAGTGTTGCCTTGAGTGAGACCCACAATGGAGGTGATTTCATTCAGGAGAAAGCTGTTTAGCCAAGGGAAGGCAGCCAAGCTGTCAGTCCAGGCTCTGCCCAGGTAGCCTAATAACAAGCCTGCTGTTCAAGTCCACAGCCCATGAAAGATGATTGTCCCCTGTCTTCTCTGAACCATCTGAAAGCCAAATCGCTTCCCATAACATAACTTTGCATTTCCCTAGCAGAGTGACTGACCTACCTTCTAAACACCACACAGGAATTCCAGATGAAAACTGTGTGGCTGCCCCTCTGTAATAGAACTTTCTCAAACCATGTACACATACATTTATAGCAACCCCGGCCAGCCATGCAAAAGGTTGCATTGTGTTTGGTGGCATTACTTCTAATTTAAGGAGGATTTCGGTTGAGGACCTTTGAAGTGGGAGCTTGAATCATGCATCTGTAAATTCCTCATTTTCCACAGTTATTAAAAAGCACGCCAGTGCCAGGGTATCCCATTGTTCATTCACTGCTTTGGCATGCCAGTATGGGGGTGGATGCCAACCACACAACAGCCTGAGAGACACAGGCAAATAGTAGGTGAGGCTGGTCAGGCGTCATAAAGACTAGAGATCTCATGCCAGAGAGACATATGTTGGGTACCAACCATAACCAGGCCTCCAAAGCAGTCTTAAAAATGAGCTCCTTGTGTGTCTTGGAAGATATTCCAGAATTATGTGGGAAAACAGTGGAATGAACTAAAGTTCCTCATTCGGAGATGCTATTCTGGATTCAGGCAGGATTATGTTTAAAACTGAAAGAAAGGAAACAAAAACTTTCAAGCTGGGGCACTGAGTCATACATTTTTTGAAAGCTGCTATCATTTTCTCATTGTTGAGCTGCCATTGTTTGGGCCTGACCACTTTGGATACAAGGAAGCTACACAATGGGGGCTCCCAAATTCACAATGGGAAGGCACAATTACAGTAGAGAGCCTTACCTCTGGCCACAGAAACACATTAGAACTAAGCAGAGGGGGTTTTTTCCCCTTCATTTAATGCTTTTTTTTTTCTGAATAAAATACTTGGCTTCCATTCTCTCTATATGACCCCTACTAAAAGTTAATTCACATAAATGAAGAGAGGAGAAGCTAATCTTGAAAGCAAACCACCTGTGAATATTGTGAAGAATGAGGTCAAGATTCATGAGATGTTTTGAGCTCTTTGAGGGATAACGTGTTATAAGCACCTGCTCTGTGTTCCCACTAGTTGGTATGAAGGGAATTGAGATAGGGACTAGACTTATGGTTTCCCTGGTTAAAAAAAAAAATGGCTTCCAGTGAGGAATTTTCTTTGCCTCCTACACATCTGTATCTTCTATTCTTGAAGTGTTGCTTTGAGCACTCAGTTGGTTAAGTGACTTACCTGGAATTACATAGCCAGTATGCATCAGAGATAGGACTTGAATTCAGTTTTCCAGGTTTCAAGGACAGCTATCTATCCATTGTATATCATATTGCGTCTGATATGGAACATACAATTTTGAAAATTAATATCATTACCTTATCTTCTACTTTCTCCCCCCACCCAAAAAAAAAAAACAACAACCTTAAAGAGACCTAACACTGAAGGAAAAAGTATTTGCTGAGAGATAATAGGAAAGAGAATTAAACAGAATGGAGAGAAAGCAAGTAAGGGGAATCAAAAGCCAGAGCAAAGAATTCATATTTAATTCAGTAGGTAATAGGGGGTCTTTAGAGGTTCCTGACTAGAGCAGGGACAGGAGAGTTTTTAACAGTGTAGACCTAGCATCGATATGCGGAATTCTCTGGAGAAACTAGAGAAGAGGAAAAGAAAGAAAAGGCATGTGACAAAAACCTGGACACAAAATGCATCCCAAAATGCTATATGCAGATTATAAAGTTCATTTAACAGTTACTAAAGATCTTGCTTCTCCTGGATTTGGATTCCTTGCAATATTATCAAGAAGCTGAAAACAGATCTAGGGACCTCTGGACCTTTAAACCTTGATTTTATAGCTGCCATTGTTTATTATATTTCATTATAATATTGAATGTATCATTAATATATATATTTAATAAGACATTTAAATATATACATATTATTAAATGAATATTTAATAAATCAATATATTAGTTAATAAATAAAATATTAAATATGTTGCATATTGAAAGATAGACCAGAAGATTCAAGGTGTTTGGAAAGGTGTGTCTGATTGATATGAAAAACCAAAGCATAGCCACTGCCACTGTTGGGAAGCAGAGAGAAGAGGAGGCATAAAATTAGGACATGAAATATAGGGTTATGAAAAATAGCTATAAATTACTATGCATACAGTCTTTTGAAATGCCCAATTTGGTTTTCTGATGAAAGGTTTTCCTAACCCCTCTTGTCTTCCTTCTGTTGTAAGGAAGAGAAGATTTGAGCATATGAGGTGGAGCTGCAGGGAGATGCAGATGCAGGGAAAAGATTCTAGAATGTGGGAGGAAAAGTGTGAGACAGTAAACTGAGGTTGGAGCTGGGGTCTTTCTCTAATTTGACCTGGAGGGACTGGCTGCTTTCCCTTGGAGGCTGTTTCTACCTTGTCTTTCCCATTCTATCTGCTTACCTGTTGGCTTGTTGTCCTCTGCTGAGCTTCCTGGTGTGATCCTGAACCATCTGGGCCATCTGTCTGTAAGATTAGATCTGGGGTTCTTCTGGATCCAGCACCTCTCCCTGGGCCCTGTCCTGCCAAACTGCCAAAACTCACCACCTCTATTACCATCAAAAAGGGGGGTTGGAGGTCAGTGTAGGATTATCTATATTAGGGACTGGGGTCTTTAGACAGATAGGTAAGAATCAGGTTAGCTCAAAATCTGTGAAGATTCTCGGGGACAAGATATATAGATCTGAGGGGGGAGGTTTAGGTAGTTGTTATTAGCTGAGGATTGTCCAAATTCCCTTTTCACCTTTCCTTGTCATAAATCTAACATCCATCCCTGTTATATAGTGGTCTGGTTTTGTTTCCTCAGGACAAGCTCAACGTAGACTGGGTCTGTTGGGCTGTCAGGCGATAATCAACCTAGTGATACTGCCTTCCCAAACCAGTTAAATCTTCTGATACTAGCCCTGTTTGAATCATCTAATCCCATCCTACTTCCCAACCTCATGTCACCAATTCAGGCTACCCCAAAGCCATTTATTAAAACCATGACCCTTCTCACATCAGAAAATTTGCACACGTTCACCTGTGGGAAGTACAACATAATTCCATGTGACGCTGCTGCTGACTAATATGAGAATATAAGTTACCAGCTACATAGTGGGAAATAATATGTGCTTTCCCATAATCCTCATTTTATGTGGCTCTCTAATATATGTCAGTTATATTAGTGCTATAGCAAATATCATGAAAATTTCTTTAAATCAACAACTTAAGTTAATTTAAACAACAAAATGACTAACTCACAATTCTCCCAAAGCCCATAGTTTATTGATGAAGGTCACTTCTAGAGAAGTCTAACATTGGAAATAAGAACTCAGACTCTTTTTCCCATCATCCCCTGGCAAGATACTCAGACAAAGTCAGGAGGCAATATGTATAAGGGAAATCAAACCATTACCATTACCATTACCATTACCATTACCTAGATGTAAGGGGTAAATTATGGTTAGACTGAATATTTAAAAGTATGGTCGCCAGGAATTTAATTACTTAATTCCAAATGAATTACACAAGTCAGAATAACTTTTATGGTGGTTTTATTTATAGAGAGTGAAAGTAAAGAAAATGAGAAAGAGAGAGAAAGAGGGGAGAGAGACAGAGACAGAGACAGAGACAGAGAGGAGAGAGACAGAGAGAGAAAGAGAGGAGTGAGGGAGAAAGAGAGAGAGAGAGAGAGATAAAGGGGGAGAGAAAGAGACAGACAGACAGAGACAGAGAGACAGACAGACAAAAAGAGACAGAGACAGACAAACAGACAGAGAGACAAAGAGAGAGAGAGGAGAGAGACAGAGAGAGAGAAAGAGAGATAAAGGGAGAGAGAGAGAGAGAGAGAGAGAGAGAGAGAGAGAGAGAGAGAGAGAGAGAGAGAGAGAGAGAGAGAGAGAGAAATAGAGAGAGACTACTACAGCCTGGTTTGAACCAGGCAGAGCTTCAGAGGCCCCAGCAAAGGGGGGCACAGAAGTTAATTAAACAAGGCTCCCAGCCACAAGGCCTTCTCCAAGATGAGGGGCCCCTCTGGAGGTCAGTGCCTCCACAAAAGCCAAGGAAAGAGAGTCAGCCTTTTTCATTCACCCACATGTCAGTCCAAAGGGAAACAGGCTGAGGTCTCAAGCCAGAGCTCCTACAAGGCCAAGTTCAATGGCAAAGACCCCCTCACAGGAAGTTACCTCCAAATTTAAAGACAGTTCTTTGTGTCACTATGCCTTTGGTCCATTTTTATGTGTACCAAAAGTAGCTTTAACTTTGCTTCAGACTGCCCAGGGGGCAGCTGGTTGTTTTTGTTAGTCACTCACTAGCACATGTGGGTCATAGACATCCCCCCACCACTTGTGTGTGTATACATTCCTGGTGACTAAAATCTAAGGAATAAATAGGGGAGTGTTAATCCCATCATCACATAGACCAACACCTCCTCTCAAGTACTGAAGGAGACAACCCAGGACTCTGAATCCATGAGCTCTTGGAACAGCAGTGGGCTTCAGAACATTGACTCTCTTTCTAAGCCTATCTCAACAGCCATCTTGAGAGGAGCAACCCCTGGGAAGAAAGAGCCTGCTATTTTTACCATGACAGCATCAACTGTTTACCAACTACTACCTACAATAGGTAAGCCTAAGGGCCCCAACAATACTAGCACCCCTCTCCCAGACAATGGGCCCCTGCTTCTAGTCCAGCACCCATGACCATTCAGTTAGAAGTTGAATATATATTGATATATTCAGTCTGCCTTCAGAGTTCCTCAGATCTCTCTGGAGGTGGAAAACATTTTTCATCATAGGTCCTTTGGTTTACTCTATTGATCATAAGTCATTCACAGTTGACTCACAGTTGATCATTGTACAATATTACCATTACTATACCATGTAATAAACCATTACAATGTTCTCTTGGTTCTGCTCACTTCACTCTGCATCAATTCATAGAAGTCTTTCCAGATTTTTCTGAAATCATCCTACTTTTTCATAGCACAATGTTATTGTATCACAATCATTTGCCATAAGTTATTCAATCATTCCTCAATATCTTTTTTAATTTTTTTAAAATTTACTTCAATGTTGGTTTGAAGCTTTTTTATTTATTTAAGTATTTTTCCATGGTTACATGATTCGTATTCGTTCCCTCCTCTTTTCCCCTCCCCACTCCCAGAGCTGACAAACAATTCCTCTGGTTTATACATATAATACCTATTTCCATAGTATTCATTTTTATAATAATCTTTTAAAAACTAAAAACCTATATATATTACCCATATAAACAAGTGAAAAACCAAATGTTTTTCTTCTGCATTTCTGTTCCCACAGTTCTTTCTCTAGATGTGGATAGCATTCCTCTCGTAAGTCCCCCGGGATTGTCCTAGATCACCACATTACTATCAGTAGCAAAATTTATTACATATGATTGTCCCACAACGTTTCAGTCTCTGGGTACAATGTTCTCCTGGTTCTGCTCATTTCACTCCTCATCAGTTTGTGAAGGTCTTTCTGTCTGGATGGAAATCAGGCAGTTTATTATTCCTTTTTGCAAAGTAGTATTCCATCACCATCCTATACCACAATTTATTCAACCACCACAATATTTTTGTACAAACATTTTTCATTATGATTTCTTTGGGGTACAAACCTAGTAGTCATATTACTGGATCAAAGGATATGCATTCTTTTAAAGTCCTTTGGGCATAATTCCAAATTGCCTTCCAGAATGGTTGGATCAATTCACAACTCTACCAGCAGTGTATTAGTGTCCCAATTTTGCCACATATTGGCCAATCTACTAGATGTGAGGTGGTACCTCAGAGTTGTTTTGATTTGAATTTCTATTAGGAGAGATTTAGAACATTTTTATGTGATTATTGATAGTTTTTATTTCTTCATATGAAAACTGCCTATTAATATCCTTTGACCCTTTGAGAATAGTTTTCTAGACATACTAAAGGGCCAGAGAACTAGCAATGAGGAGAAAGAATCTAAACATTTTCCAATGTACTAGTCCCTGGCCCTCTCTCTCAAACAGAAATTTGTCCAGCCATTCCTGAATAGTAGCAATGATAGGGCTCTTCTTGTAATTGCCATTGACCTTAGGCAAGTGACTTCAGAAGTCAAAATTTCAGATAATGTCTGCTGACTAATACTGTTCTTCAAACTCTCCCACTATATCCAGGTGTCTTAATCTTGATTCCTAATGCAACTCAAGTTAGCCACATCCTGGCAAGTCACTAATGGAAACATCAAACAAACATGACTTCTCCAGAATGCAACTCCAGGTTTCTTCCCGTCTTCCTGAAAAGAATGCTTAGTCACCTTGTTGGCAATTGTTCAAAATCGACCCCTTCAGATTTTCTCAGTGATCCATTTCCAACCACAATCATTGCCAAAGAAAGATATGAATGTGAGTCAAAGGCTAAAACTCAACACAACTTCCTGAAAAGAAGGAAGAGAAAATAGAATAAAAGAAAAGAAAAAGGATGGTTAGGATGAAGAGAAAGGGAAAAGAGGGAAATCATGGTGAATGGCATCAATTTTCTCAATGAATAGGAGAGGGTTCTAGACACTCTGTCTCTCTTAAGACACTATGCCTCTCTTAATACAACCAAAGATGGCATTAGCTTTATTAGTTACCATCTTATATTGTTGGACAGGTGGTGTAGGGTAGTGGATAAAAAGATGAGTCAGGCTCAGGACCAGGAAGAACTAGGTAGAATAAAGTTCTGCCTCCAGAACCTACTAACCATGTAACTTTGATCGTTACAACTTCTAAGTCCCCCCAAACACTGTTTAAAGCATGTAAGTTGCAGAGAATGGTGCCAATCAGAATTGGTAATAATAATTGGTAGAGGAAACTCCTCACCAGGAATTCCCTACACCAATGAAATCATAGCTGCAGTTTTTTTAATTGCACCATTGACTCTCCTTGAGTTTGTGGTCCACTGTAACCTCAGCTTTTTTCAGACAAACTACTGTCCATCCACACCTCCCTCAACTAGTCTTAGTAAAGGGTTTTTTTTCCCATTAAATTGCATCTCCTCAGTTTTGTCTGATTATTCTAGTTTATGGAATTATTTTTATTTATACATGTTATACAATATGATAGTTATCCCTCCTAAGGGAGCAAATTTAATAACCATGATATGTATGCTTTTAAATACCATTTAAATAAGTATTAAGCAGGAAGTGTTCATTGTTCAGTCATGTGTGATTCTTCAGCACCCCATTCGGGATTTTCTTAGCAGAGATACTGGAGTCATTTGCCATTTCCTTTTCCAACTCATTTAATAGATAAGGAAACTGAGGCAAACATGGTTTAGTGACTTGTCTAGGGTCATATGGTTTGCAAATGTCTGAGGCTAGATTTGAACCCAGAAAGATTGCCCAGCTGCAGTGAAAAGAGTACTGAATTGGGAATCTGACATTTCCTAATTGGGGGAATCATGGTGAGTCATTTAATCCTTTGGAACCTCTATTTCCTAACCTGTAAAATGGAGGAAAAAATTTAGCAAATCAGTTAACTGTCAAGGAAGTAATTTGCAAGACTTAAGGTGGTAAGTAAACAGAAGCTACAGTTGAATTCAATAAATATTTATTTACTGACACATTTATTAAGTTAAATAGTAGAGGCCAAAGGACATATTTGATTGATGATGGTACTTTCTTTTTTTCTTTTAGTTCCATAGACAAATATTATTATTCTTGGATTATTGGAATATTCTTTCCTTTAGTTCTGATTAGGCCACATAAGCACCTAAGTCCAAAAAGGTCCTGCTATACCACAGCAGTTCCCTATAAGAGGAATAAAAGATATGACTAATAAATTACTGATTTACTAAACCCACAGAGGGAAGAAGATACTTTACATGCCTTCTTCTGCTTGAAACCTCTTCTTCCAATGATACTGTATAATGAAAAATGATAATTAAAAAAGGCAAAAAGATGCAAAGGACTATGACAAAAAATAAAATGGCAATGATCTTCAACATCAAAAAGAATTATAAAACAACTTAGCTCAAAACTAGCATTGTACTGAAGTTCTCAGAATTGGTCCAAACAACCTTTCCACTTGGCCCTAGAGGCTTCTCCTTTACTGATTTCTAAATCCTAACTGATCCCAAATTGAGAGATGAAGTATCATGACTTTCTTGATCCCTGAGATTGCGTCTCTCCATAAATTCAGAAATCTGCCACTCCAATTTACCTTTTTACCCTTTCTCTAGTTTTATTCACTTAGTAATGTCAATGAATTCAAATCAATTCACCAAGCATTTAAGAGCCTCTAACTAGATAAAGAACTGTGCTGAGCACTGAATTTATATCTACCCTCAAAGTGTTTACATCCTTTTGGTAGATAAAATATATACCCTTAGACAAGTAAAAAGAAAGTTTAAAAAAATGTACACACATAAGTAAAGGCAAAGTAAAAAGTAGCACCTATGTCCACCAATTCTTCTCTCTCCCCAACTTTCAGGTTAATCGCCCCAAGTTCTAGGCACTTCTTTGGATATCCGGTAAAATGATGGTTTAGGATTTCCCTTTGATCTACTTGCCTTTAATAGTCAGAAGACCCAAAAAAGTTCAAAGCAAAGGCATTTAGTGAAATGTTACAGTATAAACAGTAGCAATGAAACTTTTGCCCTCAATCCATCGTATCTACCAAATGTATACATAATCTCTGTTGGACTCATCATCTCTGCTATTGGTATATGCCCTCCTGGATGCTGTTAGAGAGCACCAGGTGCTGCCAGGCTCACTAAGCATTATCCTATGGAATTTACTTCTGCTCCCAATTTCTGACATCTGCTGGAGTTTTCAGCTATGGTGTTATCTCTTCCTCATGAGAAGAGTGGGCTCTGCCATGTGCTTTTAGTTCAAAGCTAGAGGCTTTTTCTAGTTCCCTTAGAAAAGTAATTGCTTTTATTTGGGCTATAGGATCAGCAACAGCCCTTCCTGGAAAATCTTTTTTGCAACTTTTGTCCTTTAGAGAGTGGCTTGTTTGTTTATTTCCAGTATCTTGGCTAGAAGCCTTTCCATCCCTGGCAGAAGAGTCTTTGTTCCAGATACCAAATTCATTAAACCACAGAGCAAAGTCCTTCCAACTAACTAATGTTCTCAGGCTTAAATTATTCTTTAAATTCAACTTTCTGGCCTAGGAATTTGGGGTTTCTCTGATGGAAACCTTACTCTACCTTATGTTGAGGCTTCCCTATTCTTCCTGCTTTTAATCTCTACATCTGGCCGATCATTTATGTAGTGGTTATACAGGCAACACTGCTTAAATACTCTGAAGTGCCGAAGTTCTTCAGTTTCATAATTCAGAAAACCTTTATTGGGAATTCAAATATGTGTGTGTGTGTGTGTGTGTGTGTGTGTGTGTGTGTGTGTGTGTGTGTGTGAGAAAAGAAAATCACAGACTTTTGTCAAATAATGGCATTTGTTCCTGTTTCTAACAACCCCAAACCAAAGATAATTCCCCAGATGGTAGCCAGGAGCCTGTTTCTCACTCTGGACTCCTAGGGGTACCTACTTCTTTGTCATGATTACCCATGCTTCATTCTCTGAGCTCCAACAATTTCCCAATTTAAGAGCTACTACAGCTTCACCATGATCCTTTTTGGATATCATTGAAGCACTTCATATATGCCTTTCTCAGATAAATGGCCAAAGATCAATGGAAAGGACATTACAAAGTGCTAAAACAGTTCCTAACATATGCCTCTTGTGGAGGGCACTGAATAATGTGCATCATATCAGGACAAAAAAATGAAAGGTTATTGTGGCTAAATAATGAGATAGTAGTTAATAAATGCACCGCAGCTCATCAAGTATTTATTTTACAATATGTCAGGCCTGGTACTGAGGATAAAAAGACAAAAATGAGACAATTTTCACCTTCAAGGAGCTTACACTCTACACAGGGGAAACAATACACACACATAAATAACCCAATATAACATTTTTAAGGCAAAAGTCACAAAATACATATTTTATTTGCTAAGAGAGAGATCAATACAAAAATAAAGGAAATGTACAAAGTAGATAGAATAATGAATTTGGAGTCATGAAGACACAAATTTGAATCCCCTCTCATACCCTTTACCTTGTATAACCATGGACAAGTCATGTAATCACTCTGAACCTCAGTTTCCTCAACTGTAAAATGTAGATAAAAATATCAATACTTTCCCTACTTTCCTCCCAGGAATGTCATGAGGTTCAAATAAGATAATATAAAGCACTTTGCAAATCTTAAAGATTCATATAAATAATAGCTATTGACAAAAATAAAATTTGGTATAATAAAGTCACTTTAAAAAGGTCTAAAATTTCTGCTAGATGTTTTTATAAATAATAGAACTGTAAGTTAAATGTTTTTATAAATAGAATTATAAGCTACTTGAGGGTAAGAATAATGCTTGGCATATAGTAAGGACTTAATAATGCTTTTTTTATTCATTCATTCATAAAATATCTACACTCTTTTGGAAAAAAATAGCATTTGAACATCCCTGCAGATAGCTTGAGGAAACAAATGTTCAAAATGTTCACCTTAGCTTTCAAGCTTTTCTGAAGATGATTATAGACAAATACACATTTATACATCCCTAGTGATGGAGCAGTGTAAGGAAAGTCAACAAAATATCTTATAGGATCATAGATTCAGAGTTGGAAAACATATTATATAGTATCTAGTCTTATCTCCTAACTCCATTTTACAAATTTTTAAAAAATGAGGTCAGAGAACTGATTTGACCAGGATTATATAGGTGAAACCAGGGTTGAAACACGGGTTCTTGATTCCAAATCCAATCATCTTTCTTTTCGATTCTTTCAACCTGTTTTACTGGTCTGTTAGCATACCAGGTTTTTCAGACTCAGAACCCAGAACTAAAAACAGAAGGTTGTGAGACCAAGAGAATGGGGGAAATATTCTGCCCTCTGCATTCTATTCATCTTCCAGGTAAATGATAATTCAGATATTGTGAAGATAATGGGATGGAGAGAGCTTGAGTTTTTTGGAAGTAAAATTACATGCTGATTTTGGAGATGCCAGGCTCATAGGAAAACTTTTTAGTCTACTTTCATAGATTCCTGGAGCTGAAAGAGACAGAGCTCAACTATTTGATCCTTTATCTGATAAATTAATCTACTCTATAACATTCATGCTGTAATAACTAAATTAAACTCTGTTCCTTCATTTCCATGGAGTTTATTAATATTTACATGAGCAGAAGAAGGCAGACAGATAGAGAGAAAAAGCCTAATTTTATCCTGCCATGTGGTCTGTCTCCCCATGGACCCCTTAGCTACCTTCCTTTTGCTTCCACTTGGAGAGAATAGAGAGACCCCTACAGCCTTCACTTTATTTTCTTTTGATTTTGATTTATTTTGATTTTCCAAATCAATTTCCAAATCATGTCCAGGTCAAGTGCTCAGGTCCAGTGACCCAATCCCACTGGCATGATGAAACTTTAGCAGGTAGGACCCCAGTGTGTGATCCTGGGAGGGGGTTCCCTTCACACAGTGCCTTTATTGCAGCCCCTTCAAAGGCAGGGAACTCATTACCCAACAGGACATATATTTAATTTCTAACAACTCTAATTTTGGTAACATTTTTGCAATTAAGGCAAAATCTGACTACAATTCCTACCTCTGGAAGCAAGTGAAAGCAAATTAAGTATTTTTATAAAAAAGCTCTCATCTTCCATTTTTAGAATCAATACTAAGTATTGGTTCCAAGACAGAAGAGCATTAAGGGGTAGAAAATGATGTTAAGTGACTTGCCTAGGATCCCACATTTAGGAAGTGTGTGAGGCCATATTTGAGCCCAGCGCCTCCTATCTCCAGGCCTGGCTTTCTATCCATTGAGCCACCAAGCTGCTCTTAAAACAAGACTAATTCTTTTTCTATGTGATAGTTCTGCAAATACTTAAAGCTTAACACATTCTCCACACATATATGTGCAGTGTTTCCTTCTCTAATATTAAAATCCTCCATTTAGGTGACTGTTAAACCTTATACCAAAGGGAACGTGTTTCCTTTCTTTGTTAATAAGTATGTAAGGTTATAGGATCAAAGGATCTTAGATTTAGAGCTTGATTAGGCCTTTGAAGGTCAAGTCCTCTAACTCTAACTAAACAAGAAAACTAAGACGTGGAGAGGTGAAATCACTTTCTCTGATAGAAGAGGTCATAAGTGTCAAAGCCGCGATTTAAATCAATGAATGGCACCCCAATTCCTGCACTCTTCCCCCTGCGCCAAGCTGAGGTATACCAGAGTCAGATTCAATATGTGTTGAATGGTATAACCTACTTTCAGTTTGGTATATCAGTTCAAAATTGGTGTGTGTGTGTGTGTAACCATTTCTAAATCACTTCTCCAAGGAGAAGTGATATAGCCAAGAGCAACAATGGCTTGTGATATATATTCATTGGTAAAACAATTTGGATAAGCTATAAATAAGTGGTATCATCTCATAAAACAGCAAAGAAGCAGTGGAAATGACAAGCCTACAAAAAGTTTGGCATGAATCTCATTGAGCCACATCATCTCAAGAGCATCTAGAGAGGAAATAAGCAGCAAGACAACATGTAGAAATGGAATAAATGTGTCATTTTTTCTCATATAACGATGAAAGGCTTGGGAAACCTGGACCTCTCAGCCCAGGAATCAAAGAGTTATGGAATCCTCCAGGCAATTTGAAAGTGGGGGCTTCTTGACACAGGAATAGAACAACCACTGAAACATTAGGCCAGGGCCTCTTAATTTCATCCTCAAAGCCCAGATAGGATATGGGAGCACAGGACACAACTGCCATTTTCTTCTCACCTGTCCATTCCTACCCCTCTACTTTTCTAATTCCAATACTTTTCAAAAGCTCTCAAGCATAGGGACTCCTCACTCTAATATCTTATTTTTCAGCCTTCTAGTTGGGGGTGAGGGAGGGGATTAGAGGTATGTAAATTGAAGGAAATATGGAGTCCCTGCCCAGATGCACCCTTTTATATCTCTACATTGATCTATTTTTATCCTCAATGATAGAGTAACCCAGAAATTTGGATCCCAATGTCTATATGACAAGCAAAAATAAATAAAATAAAATTCATCTAAAAGAAGAATGACTGGATCTCATCAAGTATATAGCAAAGAAATTCATATTGAAAATGACACAAAAGAAACAGCAATGAAAAATCATTTTTGTAAGATATTTAAGGGAGGGGAACAAGATTGGGGGAAATAAATGGCAAATTAAATCAAAACTAAAAAAAAATTCCTTTTGGCCACTCAGAAACACCAACCCTTGCTTTCTCATATTTATAAAATCTTTATGAGAGGTATATATTAAGGAAGCCAGGTAGTAGACTGGATAAAGCCCCAGATCTGGAGTTGGGAAGACCTAGGTTCAAATCTGATCCTGAGCGAATCACTTAACCAATTGCCTAGCTTTGGCTGTTCTTCTGTCTTGGAACAATATTTTGTATCTCTTCTAAGGCAGAAGGAAAAGGTTTTGTATGTATGTGTGTGTGTTTTTAAATAACTCTAAGAAAAGTCAAAGAAGAAAACAAATAGGGCTTGAAAAAAATTCTCTACAGATGAAAACATTTTCATAGACACACAACTAGGTGAAAGGTACAAAGAATACTATACCCATTTGTCTCTATCATTTGTTGATTAAAAATAAAAATTGATTTGTTAGGCCTCAAAGTCTTTCCCCTGATAAAGGTTTTTTATGTATATAATATCTCATGGGATATTTTAATAAGACTACTGAGTATCATAGTGAATAGAAGGCTAGATATAATGTTAGGCAGACCTTCATTCAAACCCTGTCTCACATGCCGACTAGCTGAATGACTATAGGCAAGGCATCTTATCTCTATCTCAGTTTCCTCATCTGTAATATGGGGATAATAATTGCATCTACCTTTCAGGGTTGTTATGAGAATCAAATGAAATGATATTTATAAATACAATCACAAAGAAAACTTTTCAATGTCTCTTTGTTTATTAACATTGAACCAAATATAAAATAACAGAGGAATTCTTTATAAATGATGATGATACTATTAAATGACATTTCTATAATACTTTAAGATTTACAAAGCCCTTTATATACATAACCTTATTTGATCCTCAACTGAGTGCATCCAGATGTTCCTCTTTGTGGGTGATGTTATGCCAATAGCATCAAACTCTAAAAATGGAGATTTGAACCCCAGACTTCAATTCCCAGAAGTCCTTGGTAGCTCCCAGAATTCCCTGAAATCTCACCGGAGCTCCTCACCTGGGCCAAGAGCAAAAGGGGTATTTAAACTGACTGTACCACCTAAGCCCCACTCTCCTTGCTTCCACTTCCAAGCACACGCATCTCTCAAGATGTAGTAAGTGAAATTAAATGGGCATTTCAGCCCTCCTAGGCACGTGCTTTCTTATTTTGTATTTTCTTTATTTCTTAATTCTAATAATCTTTAATAAACCTCATAAAATATAATACTTTTAGCAGAGAAACTAATTGTAATCTTAACAAAACTCCTGAACATTACAGGGCTGCTCAGAGAGATCTATGATTATTCAAGAGAGATTATTAGTCTAAGAAATCCATACACAGAAAACAAAAGCCCTGGAAAATGCCTATCAGTGCAGAGGACAACATGCAGTCAGGAACCCATAGTACAATCACATAGTATATAGTATGTCGACTAGTGATCTTATTACACATTAGGATAAATGATCATTTGGGGCAGATAAGTGGTTCAGTGGATAAACTAGTCAGGACTGGAGATGGAAAGTACTGGGTTCAAATGTCACTTCAGACACTTCCCCACTGTGTGTTGGGCAAATCACTTAACTTAATCATTTAAATTGCTTAGCCCTTACCACTCTTCTGCCTTGGACCCAATACTTAGAATTGATTCTAAGACAGAAAGTAGGGGTTTGGGAAAAAAGAAAAAAGAAAAAGGGGGAAAAAAATGATCATATTTCTTGTGACATTCATAAATGTCTTTTCAACATTCAAACTATGTCTATGGTTTTACTAAAACACTGTAGGTTGTCTTTCTGGATATGAGGGCATAGTTACGCAGCATGCAGGGCAAACTAGATATGGGATTTGTCTGGTACTCTATAGTGCAGTACAGAGTGAAATGTATTCTAATAATAAGACTTTATGTGGATGAAATGACTGTTTTGCATAAGAAGATTATATTACTCTTTCCAGCTTGGACAACGTGATATTTCAAAGTATAAACTTAGTGTATTATTAAATTGGGTGTGGGAGAAACCTTTTGTCTCTCTAGGATATTTGTTGTGAATTTAAACAGATAATATTTTTATGGGAAGAACGATAAAGAAAATTTAAGAGTTATGCAATTTTTGTAATTGTTTTTAAAATGAATCAATATTTTTGGTTAAGTGAAACACTCTTCTAACTTAAGGTGTCAAAGTTCCAAAAAATATCTTTTGAATTGAAAATTATTACATCATCTGCAACCACCCTATTCCAATAATAAAGTTCTTACCATGCCAGTTGCATACAACTGATAAACCCACTTTGTTCAAGCAAGCCAAGCATTTACTTCAGTGTCTAAAAAAATATGTCCAATAGTTTACAGCAATCCTTTTCTAAACACCTACACAGCCACATCTGACTGTTGGGAGTCAGAAGATTTGGGTTTTAACCTCTCTATCCCCCTCCACTCCCCACACTCTTTACTTACTATCTTTGTAACTTTGATCAATTCACTCAGTCTCTGTTTCCTCATCTGAAAAAATAATTAGATTCAATGATTTCTAAAGCCCCTTCTAAGTCTCAGTCTATAATACCCTAAACCATGACCCTGTGATCATACCAGGT
This sequence comes from Monodelphis domestica, assembly GCF_027887165.1. Lineage (NCBI taxonomy): Eukaryota > Metazoa > Chordata > Mammalia > Didelphimorphia > Didelphidae > Monodelphis > Monodelphis domestica. The sequence continues at coordinate 127,183,904 of NC_077234.1, read as the reverse complement.
GACACTCCATGGTCCTTACACTGGGCAAATTAATAAATGAAATGGCAAAGCTAATAACAATTTCTCTCTGTCATAGAGAGAAGCATATTGCTTCTTTTGAACAGGTTTTCAGGAAGTGAGGTAATGCTTGATTTTCCCCCAGGAAAGCTAGCCTGGGGCATGCACAGAACTGGCAAGATGGGGCCATTGTTTTGAGGCAGAGAGTGGTTGTGGGTGGCATGATGAAACCAAGATAAGATTAAACTCAAGGTTGATTGCTTTGCATGTTTAAAATTATTGACGTCAATAAGAATTTTGCCTGGAGACTGACTATAGTATATGGCCCTGGGGATTAACAAGTCATTCTTGATTTCTACTTACTCTCCTCCTTGGTTCCCCTCCCACTATGTACACTTAAAGAAAGAAGTGAGAGGTCCATATTTCCCAGCTTCTCAATACGGATTACAAAATATGAACTGGCTGCCTTTATTATCTGTTTTTTATAAGTGACTGAAGGATCATTAAATGAGCTAAGAGGAAGTCATTATCAATGCCGAGATTTCATATTTGTTTGTTGTGGCAACCAATTAAAACTAAGACAGGACCTCTCATTCCCTGTCTAATGACATGGCTCTACTTTAAAGCAAGATGGAGAGAATGATCTCTCAAAGTCTAGGCTGCTTCCATTTGTCCAATGGGCAGCAACAGCAGCAACAGCAACAGTAACAATAATACCAGCACAGTCACCTAATGTTAACTGTTTCCACAAGAAATGTAACTTTGGATGAAATAAAATTATAGGAAGAAGTCAATTTGTTTCATAGCAATAGACTCGTGAGGAAATAAAGCTGGATCATACCTATTGGGTAATACGAAATTCTGTTGGATGGATATAATGACTTTAAAATGTTACTGAAAAACAATTTAGTTAAGTGGGATGGCATAATAACACATAACCTTTTTATAAGGCTTTCCAGTTGCAAAGCACTTCGATATACACTCAATGCAATTCAACAAATATTTATTAGGCAACTATCATATGTAAATCTAAGTGCTGTGATGCAAAGATGAAAAATGATAACACTGTCCTCAAGAAACTGGCAATTGAATAAGGAGGCTATGGCATGCATGAGAGACAGCAGGATTCTATTGCTGGATAGATGGCCAGCCTTGTTGTCGGAAAGACTTGCGTTCAAGTTTTGCTTCTAACTCATTCTAGCTGAATGACCACAGGCAGGTCACTTAATTTCTCAGTGACTCAGGTAATCTGTTATATTAATAAGATAAAAAGGTGTACAGAAGCTGCAAATAAAAAGCAATAGAGGGAAGTTTCCATACTCAGAGCTCCCTACACAAGTTAAATCAAATCTCCTCAAATAATAATGATGATGATACATATATTAATAAAAAGGATACAAGATAACTATAATAATAATAAATCACATTTATGGATCATTTAAAATTTACCAAGTATTTTTTTCAAGCAACTGTCAGGTAATCAATATTAATATCATTATTCCCAGTTAGCTGAGGCTCAGAATAGGTGAGGGACTTGCCTATGAACTAGAAAATGTTGTATTTAAGATTCACACCTATGTTTCCTTTTCCACATCCAGCAGCTTTTCTGCTCTAACATATTCTTCTTCCAGAGGCAGATATGGGAAAGGAGTACATTCCTAGCATGGAGGAAGATTCAGCTCAGAGGCAGGGAAATATAGGATGAGACTGGCAAAGCAGCTTGGCTGGACTTCTAAATATGGGAGGCGTAGTATTATGAAATAAGACTGGAAAAGTAAGTTGGAGCCAGGTTGTGGAAGGTATTGATTTTCAGGTTTGCTATTTACTATATAGATACTATATAGACAACAGGGAACCTTGTTTGGTCCTTAGAACAATCCTGAAAGGTAGATAGGGCAAGTATAATCATCATCATCATCATCACCATCATCAATTATCATCATAATCATGGTCGTCATTATCATCATTTTAAAGATGAAGAAACTAAGGGCTAAAGAGCTAAAGTAGTTTGCCTGAAGTAAGACAGATAATATTAATTGCATTAATATTAATAACAATTGTATTGATATGAATAACAATTAATTTTATTGATAATAATTATTAGTATCCATAAAGCATTTTAAGTCTTACAAAGAATTTTCCACATATTATCTCATTTGAAAGTATATCATTCCTATGAAGTAGATACTGTAAGAGTTAGAATGATTATTCCCATTTTATAGGTGACGGGGGAAAAAGGCATGGAAGGGCATATGACTTACTTACAGTCATAGAACTAAGAAGTATAGAATTAAAATTCAGATCTTCCTGCTTCAAATTCAGCCCCCTATCCATTATGCCACATAGCCTCCAGGTTGCCCTAGTACCTAGTCCAGAGCTCGATCCTGTATACAACAGTGATGGTCTACATTCATTCTTAAAGATCAGGAAGAAATCCCTCTTCTACAGCATCTTTCTTCAGACTCCCTAGTGGTTTGAAAGAGTTAATGTATTTTTCAGGAGCGCCTAACTTACAAGCATGGATGGAACAGTGTTGGCACTGGGAGAATCTGGTTTAATGAATTTCACTTCAGTGCTTGCCAATGTAGCACTGGAAAGTATTTCATTAGTGCTATCACTTACATAATAGTTTGCCAAGCATTTTATAATTACTAATTAGGAGATCATTTCAATGCTGTTCCTTACAAGTTTACTAACTACTTTTTGCATACAGGGAAACTGAGAATCAGAAAAGTCAAATGAACTATTTATTGTTATAATGGATTTTGGAGAAAGAGTTTGCTGTTAATAATAATAATCCTTGTTAATAAGCAAATGTTTTTAAACAACAAAGTGGCAAGAACCTACTACTACAGTTTAAGGCATATAAGCATATTTTTCAAAATTAGGAAATAGCTCTACTGCTCTTCACAGCTTTATTTTCATTTAATTAAAAACTTCCCTTCATATTATCTCATATGTTAGGCTTTGGCGGTCCCAACCCTACTAAAGAGATCTCCAAGGTGTCCTGCCAATGGAATCAAGATCCTTAGATTAAGAAACTTATCTCTTTCAGAAGATGAAGAATGGCAACCCATTGGAATGATCAGCATTGGTAGGACCATACAGAGACAAGTGGGCTTGAGTAAGTAACAGGAGAAAAGCCTGATGGAACAGTCTATAAAACCTCTAGGATTTGGGGGGTAGAGAGGAGAGGAAGGGAAGGAATCAGATCTATTATTGATGGGGGTTAAAGGGGAAGAGGTCAAACAAATGTCATCAGTTCATGAGGTTACAAAGCAAGGAAAAAAGAAAAATGGTACCGCCCACTTTGTGTCTTCTTCAGCTTGTCTTTCTAAAGTATTAAGTCTATGAATTATTTTTAACCTTTATCTTCTGTTTTAGAAATATTGGGTTCAAGGCAGAAGAATAATAAGGACTGAAGTTCAGCAACTTACCCAGGGTCACACAGCTAGGAAATGGCTGTGGCCACATTTGAATCCAGGACCTCCCATCTTTAGGCCTGGCTCTCCATCCACTGAGCTGCCCCAAGGTCTATGAATTTTAAGAACATTTGACAGAATTGACCTTACCTATGGAAACAATAGGTGTTTGCTTCCAAGAAAACAAAAGGCCAACTTGTCTAAAGATATTTCTTCCATTAGCCTACCAATTCCAATTCCTATCAGTCATAGCTTTGAATTAAGTCATTGTTCCTTAAAATAGGAGCTGGCAAACTATAGTCCATGGGCCAAAGAGAGCCCACCTCCTTGTTTTTTGTATGGCCAAGAAACTAAGAATAATTTCTATGTTTCAAACTACAATTATTAAAAATATAATAACTCCCCTAAGAGACACTTGATCCAGAGAGTTAGGAAGTTATGCAGGTTAGGGGAAAGGGGAGTTAAAAAGGAAAGAAAGAAGAGAAACAGAGGCCTAAACATGTCATACTACACAGGAAGGCAAGTCTCAAGCAAGGCACCATAGTGTGGACCAACAAGAAACCAGGAGCGGTGGATACCTGAGGAGTGATGCTAGAGGCCTGATAACAGAACAGGTGAGGAAGAAATGTGGAGAAAGGGAACTAGACAATAGAGAAATCAGGATTGCTTTTAGAACTTAGCCATTTGGCTTATCTTTTGACCAAAGTGATTCCATAACTCTTTGATTCCCAACCATTTAAACAATGTTACACCATATTGGTTTTTGTATTTCAAAGCACTATCCTTTTTTCCTAAGAATGCTGCTTGGCAATTTTATTTTTTTTTAAATCTTAGAAATAATTTTGGTTTGAGGAAAGGGTAGAGCCAAGATGATGGGATTAAAGGAAGAAGAATGTCAAGCTCCAAAATGATTAGAAAATGCACCTGATCAAATCCTGATTAGGAAATCCAAGAGAAAGTCACCAAGTCATTTTTCTTGTGCATGGAGAAAAAGAGGTAGGTAAGAGAAATTTGTAGACATTGAGGATGGGGTTGGGTCAAGAGCACAGGACTATTCCAGGAAGGGAGAACCTACACACTGGGGCAAGCAGGAATTCAAGATCTAGTACAAAAGAGTCTAACCCTGTGTAGTATACAGTACTCGGTTCCATATCTAGAATAGACTAAGAAGGAGACCTGTGTGCAGCAATATTATCTCAAGGTCAAGAGTAACTGTGGGCCCTTAGCTCTATAAGGAAAGGAGAAGGTTCAGAATCAAGCAACAGTGTAGTGAGTTACTCAGATCCCAGAGGCAGAGCAGGAGTCTCAGTTCCAGGTTCTAATCTAGTTTGAAGCCTGTAGGAAAGCTTCCCAGATGGCCAAGTCCAGCCACAATCTACTGCTGCTTAAATGCAAACCCAGGTCAAGATTTTGCCCTATATCCCACTTTGGAACCACTGAAAATTTGAAGATCTATAGCCTGAGCTGCCTCTGAGAATCTGAAATAACATACACTCAATACCTCAAGAAAGAAACAACAGAATCAGCCCAGATATTTCCTGCAAACACACATAAAGCATGGAACTAACATAAAGTCTAAAGGCAGAAAGAGTGAGCTAGTTATAAAAAAAAAATCCCCCCCCAAAAAAAAATTTCTTTTTACAATAACAAGGGATGCTCAAGGCTCAAACTCAGAAGAGAATGACTCCAAAACATCACTTATAAGCAAAGTCTTAATGGAAAACACAGCAGGAGCCCAAATTCAGTTAGAATTCATGGAAGAGATGAAGCAACAGTTAAAAATTATTTTATCGATAAAAGCAGAGTATGATAAGGAAAAAAATGGAAAAGAAAGCAGAGGTCACAGAGGGAGTTTAATTCAACAAGGCCTGGGGATTGCTCTGTTATGTCTTAATGAACTTAAAAGGAGAATAGAAAAGAAGATAAAAGGAATACACAAAGGTGGAAGGGAAAGGAAAGCTAGGGAAAATTATCTCACATATTCCAAGTATGCAAGTAGAAGTCCATGCAAACAATGAAGAAGGGAATGGGGGAAACAGCTAACACTTGAACTTCACTCTCTTCTGAACAGGTTGGAGGAGGTTAAAATATACACCAATGGGTATAGAAATACATTTCACTCAATAGGAGCGAATTAAGAAGGAAAGGGAAGAAGGGGGAAGAGAGAATTAGAGATAGAGTAGATTAAGAGAGGGATTAGTTTTAAGAAAAACAAACTAAAGATATACTTTTTTAAAAAATGTATAGCTCTTTATAAAGTGGCAACTGGAAACTGAGGGGCTATCCATCAATTGGGGAATGACTAAACAAGATATGAGATATAAATGTGATGGAATACAATCACACTATAAGAAATATGAAGGATATTGTTTCAGAGAAACCTGAGAAGACTTGTATGAATTAATACAGAGTTAAGTGAATAGAAACAGGAGAACAATTTAACAATGACAATATTGTAAAGACAAATAACTCTGAAAGACTCGGGAACACTAATCACTGTAATCACCAACCACAATTCCAGAGGACTAATGCTAAAACATCTGCCCCCCTCTTGATAGAGAGGTGAAAGACTCCATCAGAGAGGAAAATGAGACATGTATGTAGAACACATATATGTGTGCGAATGTGTGTGACATAGCCGCCAATGAAGACATTTCTTTTACATGTCTATACATATTTGTAATGGAGACTTTGGTTCTTTCATTCTCAATTCCAGAAGGGTAGGAAGGAGAGGTGGATTTCTGCTGGTTGAAAAAAAATTTTTTCAGTTTTGTTTTGAGGGTTCATAGAGCTCATAGACAGACCACTGGGTTCTCAGAAAATCTCCATTGTGTATCATTTTTCCTTAAATTAATACATTTTTTAGAATTTACCAGTAAACAGGGCAGCTAAGGAATTTAGTGAATAGAGAGCCAGGTCTGGAGATGGGAGGTACTTGGTTCAATTATGCCCCCTAGCTATGTGACCCTAGACAAGTCACTTAACCCCCATTGCTTACCCTTACTGTTCTTCTGCCTTGGAACTAATACATGGCATTGATTGTAAGACAGAAAATTTTTAAAAAAAAGATTTTACCAATGAAAAATGTTTACACTTCTCAAATGTAGACTGACAATAACCCAAATCTATCTTGTGAAAGATCTGAGTTTGGCTTATAATTAGTTCTATTTTATCTACAAATGTACAATGCAGCATTTTCTCATATTCAAAGCAGACCTAGAGGAGAGCAAGGTGTTCTGTATAAAGGCAACTAATTGGGAATATTTTAATAACTTTTCTAAATATTTTTATTAATGAAAGAAGAACATGATGATATAAGGAGAGCCATCCCTTTCTCTGCAGCTGTCTCCTCTTCTCATCTTTGTAAGTATTGCCACCTCCATCACAATATCTTTCCAATGAATGCATCCTCTAATACAATATTCTCCTTTCTATTTAGAACTAGCCCAACTTTTCTTAGTGCCTCATAAAAGTACTATCCAAAAGAAATGCCCTCTCTCTCCTCCGGCCCCTCTCCTTACCCCCTCACTCTCTCCCTCACCCCTCTTTTCTCTCTTATCTAATACTTTTTCAGTACCAAAGTTTTGGCCTAGGGCTCAGTCTAGTTATAACCTTAACTTAACTGTATTTGAGTCACCTGGAAAGACATGTAATCTATTAATCTACTTTTCTTTTCTTGCTTCTTACTGCTTTTAGAATCATCCCCTTTATCTAACTGAACAAGAAAAGAAACAGTAATAGTTGAGGAATTAACAAAATTGACTCCATTATCTTGCCCAATTAACTCTTCCTGTTACAGCACCAGAAGAAGAAGGCCTCAAGGGCTTTGTCAATCAGCTTTAAATCCCTCAGGTAAATCCAAATTCTCATTTAACATATTCCAAAGAACATTAAGCCCCCAAATGGCCTCTTGCTTGCCCTGCTGGGAGGTGTAGTGTTCTCAGATTTCAATTTCCCACTCTCATTTCATGAAAAGTGTTTTCAAATCTCTGGGTAATATTATCTTTTGTGATTTGAGAGATCATAGTTTTGGAAAAAGTTACTCTTCAACTTCACTGAGATATCCAAGTGATGCCAAAAGTACAATGACAACACACTTCAACTAGCCTTAACCCTTCTCCCCTCAGTGTGTCTGACTTTGGATCACTTGACACTCACAGGATTCAATGAACTGCACCATTGCTTAAATTAATCTCAGCATTTTGTGCTAGTATTAGGTCACTGGAGTCAACTGTTCTCTAAGAACAGTACACAAATTTATTTTCAATGGCATATAAAGAGAACTATTACAAACAAGACCTCAATTCTGCCTGATTTGGGCACTCTCCATTTTTAAGCCACATGGCACTGGGAATCCAACCAATCAAGGATGAATTAGATGCCTGCTATGTGCCAGGCACTGCAGTAGGTTTGGAAATTCAAGGATGAAATCCATAGTGTCTGTCCCCGGTTACCTTACATTCTATCAAGGAGGTATGATATAGATACAGATATAGATATAGATATAGGCATAGGCATAGATATAGATATAAATACAGAAAATAAATAAGAAGCCTATTTGAGAGAAATGCAAGGAGAGGTTCAGGAAAGGCTTTAGATAGAAGATAACACTTGAGCTGATTCTCATTCAGTTCCTTCCTGGGTAAAATGAGAATTAGGAGAAATGTCATTCAAAATAATTGCCTATAATATAAAATACCAAGGAGTCTGCCTGCTAAGACAAACTCAGAAACTATATGAACACAACTACAAACCACTTTTCACACAAATAAAATCAGATCTAAATCATTGGAAAAACATTAGTTGCTCATGGGTAGGCTGAACAATTATCAAAATGACAATTCTACTAAAATAATTTACCTCTTCAGTGCTATACAAATCAGAGTAACTAAAATTATTTCATAAAGCTAGGAAAAATAACAAATTTCATCTGGAAGAATGAAAGGCCAAGGATATCAAAGAAATTGATTTTTAAAATATGAAGGAAAGAAGCCTACCTGTACTAAATCTCAAACTGTATTATACAGCAACCATCAAAACAATCTGATAATGGCTGAAAAATAGAATAGTGGACCAATGGAATAGATTGGGTACTCAATATGTAATGGTAAATGACTATAGTAACCTAGAGTTTGACGAACCCAGAGATCTAAATGTATGAAAAGAAAACTCACTATTTGACAAAAACTTCTGGGAAAACTAGAAAACAGTATAGCAAAAACTAGGCATAGACCAATATTTCACACCATGTACCAAGATAAAGTCAAAATAGATACGTGATGTAAAAATAAAGGGTGATACCATAAACAAATTAGAGGAGCACAGAATAGTGTGTCTATCGGTCCTATGGATAAAGGAATAATTTCTGACCAAGTGGGACATAGAAAACATTATGAGATACTTTGACTGCATTAAATTTAAAAGGTTTTGCACAAAATTAAAATTAATCATCTGTACTGCTTACCTTCTACCTACCTAATAGGATAGTTGTGAAGGAAAATCTTAAAACTTAAAGAAATACAAACCAATATTATCAGGAACCTGAAAGGAAATAATGTATATGTAAAAGTTCTTTGAAAAACTTCAGAGAATTATGAAATATGATTTTTTATTAAATATTTACTATACTCAGAGCATTGTGCTAAATATTCTATGAGGCCAATGTTTACAAAGACTTGGTCCCTGGCCTGAAGGTCTTTCCAGTGTAATGGGAGAAAAGATGTGAACCCAGCTTTAATATATGCAAACTGCTTTTGTTGTTTGTCCTTGGTTTTAGTAGAGGACTAATGACATCACAAGGTGATGTCTTAACTTGCACATTAATTGGATTTAAGTGAAGCAGAGTTCCACAAAGTCTTCAACTTCCTTGAAACAAAAGTTGGGATGACTAGTGATGGCTCAGGATGCAGTGGATGATCTTGACAAAGCTCTAAGCACTCCACAGTACCTGCTTCATCTGACTTCATGGCAGTTGGAACAAATTGTTTTCATCTAGGTATATGTGTGTTTAAGGAGGTCTAGAACATCTGGTGTGAGGACTTGCCAGGCTCTTTTCAGGGTTGCTCATCTAGTGTCCTTTAGTGTCCATCTCTCACCTGTGGCTCCAAGAAGCTATGATTTGCTCAATGATCACATTCCAATAAATTATTATGGCAAATGGGCTAAAACCAGGTTGAGGGTAATCAATGGGCCACAAACCCTTAAATTGCTTAGATGGAGTGGCTTACCCCAAGCAGGTAAAGACTTTCCCTGTTGAATGGATAGAATATGCAAATACTCTATACATATATAAAATATAATTTTCATTATTCATGATGATCAGCATTTTTAAATTGACTTCTTTAAGACTTCCCTCAGTAATGTATAATTTATTATTTAATTATTATTTATTATTTAAATTTGAATTTATTGTGAATTAAGTCAATGAACATCTAGTAAGCACCTACTATGTGTCAGGCATTGTGCTAAGTGCTGGAGATACAAAAAAAGCCAAAAAAAAAGGTTCCAGATCTGAAGGAGTTCAGTCTAATGAGAGAGGTAACACATAAACACCTATGTATTAATAAGATGTATACAGGATACATATATTTGTGTATATATATATGATAAATTGAACACAGTCTCAGAGGGAAGGCATTAAGATTAAAGAGAACTGGGAAAAGTTTCTTGCAGAAAGTGGTCTTTATCTGAGACTTGAAGGAAATCAGGGAAGCCAAGAGGTAGAACTGAGAAGTGAGAGAATTCCTGGCATGAAAAGCAACCAGTGAAAACACATGGAGTAAAGATCAGGAGTGTTGTGTGTGAAGAATGGTCACTGTATTCCAGAATTCGTGCTGGTGAGAGAGGTGTATAAAGACTAGAAAGGTAGGAAGAGTCCAGGTTTTGAAGGGCTTTAACCATCAAGGATAGTGGAGTCACCACATTTGAATTCTATTATAGTCACAAATCTCATAGAGGAAATAAAAAAGCACTAATGAAAACAAAGATCAGAAAAACAGCTGGATTCTATGAATAATTTACAGACAAGATTCTTTATAAAAAACAATATGATTTTATTTATTCTCAAGGTATCTGATGAAGACAAATATAATAAAGACATAAAAAAATAATATGCCTTGTTATTACTCCAAAAATTGACTAAGATACATCAATAAATACTGACCTATATATCTACTTTATCAGATAGATTGTTGTTGTTGTTTTTTTAAGAATAATCTGCACTACTGGCCTCAGACCCAACAGCAACAGGACCAGCCCAGACCTTCCCTCCAAAGGTGCTATAAAGCCTAGCCCTAACATCAAGTCTGAAGTCATGAAGTAGGCTAGAATGAGCAAAAAAAAAAATTATTCCACCATAAAGCATTATTATAATGTCAGGGGTGCTCAAAGTACAATCTCAGAAGAAGAGAATGACTCAAAAACACCAAAATCAAAGCCTCAAATGTAAATATAACATGAACACAAATTCACCCAAAATTTCTTGAAGTGATACGAACTTAAATTTGTTTTATTCATGAAATGAGAGTGTTACAGGGGAAAATTGGAAAAGAAATTAAAGCTATGAAAGAAATAATTGGAAAGCAAATTAACAGTGTGGGACAAGAGGCACAAAATTTTGCTGAAGCAACAAACTCCTTGAAAATTAGTAAGGACCAGATATAAGCTAATGGCTAATGAGATATCAAGAAATAGTAAACAAAGTCAAAAGAATGAAAAAATAAAAGAAAACATAAGGTACCTAAAAGCAAAAACAACTAACCTGGAAAACATATTAAGAAGAAACACAATTTAAGAATGAGTAGACTACCCTAAAGTCATGACCAAAAAAAAAAAAAAGAAACCAGACATCTTATTTCAAGAAGTCATAGAGAAAAATGCCCAAATTTCTTAAAACCAGAGGGTGAAGTAGAAAAAGAAGTAATCCACCAGTCATTTCCTGAAAGAATTGCCAAAATAAAAACTCCGAGGAACATCATAACCAAAATCCACAGCTTCCAGGTCAGAGAAAAAAACACTGCAAGTAATGAGAAAGAAAGAATTCAAGTACTGGGAAACTAGACAGGCACTCTAATCAAATCATTTTAAAGCAGTTGGCCTAACTAACAACACAGGGAAAAAAGCAAGAGAATAGAAAATTGTCCACATTATAAAATGCACTTGAATGGACAGCCTAAAGAGCTCGCATTCATAGGCTTAAAGTTAAAATACACATAAACACATAGAAATATCTTGAATAGACTTGAGAAATGTGATATAAGTTGGGTCTATGGGAAATGGCAATGTTTTCTTAATGCAAAACTTCATTCTGCAACAAGGACCTTCTTTAGGTATTTTATTAAAGTGTTTTTTAACAAAACCTCTGATTTTATTGCTATAAGGAACCCCAGTAAGGAAACTTCCTCTATTTATGCATATTAGCACCTGTTCTGCAACTTATGGTCACAAAGGATTGCCAAGGGCAATGAGAGGTTTAATTATCTTGTCTAATATCACAGAGCACCCCATGAGAGGTAAGACTTGATATAGGTCTTCCTGAAACTGATACTATCTCTTTATCCACTAACTTTTTAGTGCTAATAATCTACTGGTAGGGGTGAAGGGATAGAGAGTAAGAGAGGAGGAGCAATGTTAGATGACTAAGTCACTGAAGTCTCTGAGAAATTAAAATAGAGAATAACCCAAAAGGTGATGAAGAGACCCAGGGTGGGCATAAGTAGACTGTACCAGATGCTTGCTACTACCTTGGAAAATGTCCGGCGTAAACTCCAAATGGGAGAAGCATCCCTTATTACATAGATGGAGAAGTTTTTTTAGCTTTTTTTGTTTATGAATGTATCATGTATGTGAACACGTGAAAGTATATGCACACTTATGTATATGTATGTATTATTGTACCTCCTTAATGAAATCCAGGGCCATTCAAAAGACAATGACCTCAAAAATCCCCATAGGAAAAACCAAATCGATTTTTTTAATTGCCCATTGCTAGTGCCATCTCCTTTCATATTACTTTCCATCTGCTCTGTATACATCTTATAGGGGTATATTGGATGTTGAGGAAATGCTAGTACCTCTTGTATGAGGGCTTGCTGAGCACTTTTCAGAGCTTCTTTCTTCCTTTGGTGTCTACCTGCCACCTAGCTCCCATCAATGACTCTAAGAAGCAGTCACATGCCCTTAAAACCATCTCAGCAGGCAGGCTAAACCAGGTTGAGGGTAATCAATAGGGTTTCGACCTTTCAGTTAGTTAGAGAGTATCTACCTCAAGCAAGAGAGGACTTATCAAAGAGGAAGACTTCCCTCAGAGGAAAGGGCAAATAAGAACAGTTTGTCCCATTGGTCAAAATGGCATTAAAATGGTTGCTATGGTTAGAAACCAAGGTCATCCACTGCATCCAAAGCCATAGCCATAATCTTGGCCCTTGTCTTGCCACTAAACTTTGATGCCTTTGGAAGACAGAGTGAGACTGATGACTTTATGCAATTCTACCTAACTTAAATCCAATGTTGAGCAAGTTAAAAGACACCATTAGTGATATCATTTTGGTCCTCTTCAAGCATGAAATACAACAACCAATCAACCATATATCTCATATCTACCAAGATATTTATATGTTGTCTCACCCCTAGAATGTACATTCCTTAAGAGCAAAAGTATTATCTGTCTTTCTTGGTATTCCCAACACTTAGCATAGTACCTGGACCATAGTTAGATTAGAATAAAAACTAATTAAATTATTGAGTAATTGTTACCTAGATCACCACTAAAATAGATGCTGAAAAGGAAAAATAGGCTAGGCTTAGACCAGGAGAAATGGAGTAACCTTGATTTGATTTTACTACATCCCCAAAATTTGAGCATGTAGTATCCTTGTTGTCATTCTTGTTAATGAAATTGTTGGTTGTTTCAATGATATTTCTTTGACCCATTCATTCTTTAACAAAAGATTTAGTTTCCATTTAATTGTTAATCTTATTTCTATAATCCTTTGTTGAGCATAATTTTTATGGTCTGAAAAAGATGCATTGAATATTTTTGACTTTCTAGATTTGGTTGTGAGACTTTTATGTTCTATTAAATGATCCTTTTTTTGTGAAGGTACCATGTACTGCTGGGGGGGGGGGGCATATTCCTTTCTATTTCCATTCGGTTTTCTCCAAAATCTATCAAATCTAACTTTTCTAAAATTCTATTCATGTCTGTATCTAGATTTCATTTGGGAAACCATGCAGCACTTTCAGTTAGCCTGATTTGTACAAAAATGCCCTTTTTAACACATCTTTTCCTGGTGATGCTGGAGTATCAAGGAGTATCACAGTTGTTAAAGAATGAAAATTGCTGGTGTCTCAAATGCAGATTTGAAAAGTGAGTGTATATCAGGTGTAGCACCTTACCAAAGACTATTTATACAAAAGAGGTAGCATAAAGTCTGTTATCCAGAAAAGGTACAATCAGAAGAGGAAATGGGGATGGTTCAGTAGATTGAGAGCCAGGCCCAAAGACAGGAGGTCCTGGGTTCAAATCTAACCTTAGACATTTCCTAGCTGTGGAACCTGGGCAAGTCACTTAACCCTCATTGCCTAACCTTTAACTGCTCTTCTGCCTTGGACCCAGTACATAGGATTGATTCTAAGATGAAAGGTAAGGGTCTTAAAAAAAAAAAGAGGAAGAAATGTCATGAAAAACAAGAGAGCAAAGAGTATCCAGGAAGGAAGGTGTCCAAGAGTATAGCATAAAGCAAATAAGTCAAAAAGGATAATGACTAAGAAAAGATTATCAGATTTTTCAATTAAGAGGCAATTGATAACTTTGGAGAGAGTAATTTCAGTTGTGATGAGATCAAAAGACAGATTGCAAAGGGCTGAAGAGTGAATATGAAAAGAGGTAAGTGCAGGGATAGTATAGATAACTTTTTCATGAAGTTTAGTTGAGAAAAGGAGAAGCATGAGAGGTTAAAGGTCTAGTGATATTTCTTTAAGAATGGAGGAGACTGCAATTTGTTCAGCCATTCCCCAGTTGAAGGGCATCCCCTCATTTTCCAATTTTTTGGCCACCACAAAGAGTGCAGCTATGAATATTCTTGTACATGTCTTTTTCCTTATTATCTCTTTGGGGTACAAACCCAGCAATGCTATGGCTAGATCAAAGGGCAGACAGTCTTTTATCCCCCTTTGGACATAGTTCCAAATTGCCTTCCAGAATGGTTGGATCAATTCACAACTCCACCAGCAATGAATTAATGTCCCCACTTTGTCACATCCCCTCCAGCATTCATTACTTTCCATAGCTGTCATGTTAGCCAATCTGCTAGGTGTGAGATGGTACCTCAGAGTTGTTTTGATTTGCATCTCTCTGATTATCAGAGATTTAGAACACTTCTTCATGTGCTTATTAATGGTTTTGATTTCTTTGACTGAAAATTGCCTATTCATGTCCCTTGCCCATTTATCAATTGGAGAATGGCTTGATTTTTTGTACAATTGATTTAGCTCTTTATAAATTTGAGTAATTAGACCTTTGTCAGAGATTTTTGTTATGAAAATTGTTTCCCAATTTGTTGCTTCCCTTCTCATTTTGTTTACATTGCTTTTGTTTGTACAAAAACTTTTTAATTTGATGTAATCAAAATTGTTTATTTTATATTTTGTGTCTCTTTCTATGTCTTCCTTGGTTTTAAAGTCTTTCCCTTCTCACAGGTCTGACATGTATATTATTCTGTGTTCACCTGATTTACTTATAGTTTCCTTCTTTATGTTCAAGTCATTCACCTATTCTGAATTTATCTTGGTGTAGGGTGTGAGGTGTTGATCCAAACCTAATCTCTCCCACACTGTCTTCCATTTTTCCCAGCAGTTTTTTGTCAAATAGTGGGTTTTTATGTTGGTGATGGAATACTATTGTGCTAAAAGGAATAATAAAGTGGAGGAATTCCATGGAGACTGGAACAGCCTCCAGGAAGTGATGCAGAGCTAAAGGAGCAGAACCAGGAAAACATTGTACACAGAGACTGAAATACTGTGGTACAATCAAACGTAATGGACTTCTCCATCAGTGTCAATACAATGTCCCTGAACATTCTGCAGGGATATAGGAGAAAAAACACTATCCACAAGCAGAGGACAAATTGTGGGAGTAAAAACACCTAAGAAAAGCAACTGCCTGACTACAGGGGTTGAGGGGACATGATTGAGGAGAGACTCTAAATGAACACCCTAATGCAAATACCAACAACATGGAAATGGGTTTGAATCAAGGACACATGTGCTACCCAGTGGAATCGCATGTCAGCAATGGGAGGGGGAGGGAGGAAAAGAAAATGATCTTTGTTTCCAAGGAATAATGTTTTAAAATGACCAAATAAAAGTATGTTTAAAAGGAAAATAAAAAAGAATGGAGGAGACTTAGGCATGTTTGAATACATTAGGAAAGGAACCAATACATAAGGAAAAGTTGAAGAGTCAAGAAAGAATGAATGATTGAGGATATAATCTGCTAGCACAGAAAAGGAATGAAATCAAATGTTCTGCCCTTGACAAGAGGGGAAATCCTTTGTCAGTGACTGATGGAAAAGAGGAAGGAGTAGAACAACCTATAAAGGCATTTTGAGGATGAAGACAATGGAAGAGGAGGAAATACATCCAATGGCCTCAGTTTTCCTCAATAAAATAAGAGGAAATGATCCCTCTTATTATAGTATTGAAATTAAGTCTACTTAATTTATTAAGTCATGTTCATGCCCTGATTTTATATACTTGTATCTATCAATAAACATTGTGATACTTGAAAAATTAATTAAATAAATAAATAAAGTAAGAGGAAAGGTCCTCAGCTTTGAGAAAGGGAGCATAAAAATGTAGGAGGCTTGGTGATGGAAGAAGTTTGAAATGGCTTCTGGAGGGAGTGAGCAAGGGAATCAATTAGAGAATAAAAAGACTGCCTTGCTATAGCAAGGGCCAAGTTGAGATTAGAATGAATTCCCCTCTCTCTCCCTCTCAGAATTCCTTGTTTCCTTCAAAACTCCACTTAAGTAACAGCTTCTACACTAGTTTTTCCTAATTAGCAAAATTACTAATGGCCCCTCAAATTTTCCCTTGTATTTATTTTGGATACACTTTATATAAACTTATTTAGATAACATGTTGTGTACCTCAATAAAATGTTGGGGCTTAATAAATTCTTGCTGACTGATTGGGTGTTTGTAAGGTTTAGTTCATCTCATCTTGATTGCCCAGGCGAATGGAAAAGAACTGAGATGTAGATACTTCAAAACACTGATTAAGCAAAAAAATTATATTTGGTTTTGAACATATTTTTGGACAGTAATTATATTTGAATATGGGTGTGGTATACCCAATGTTCTGAAAATTCAGTACAAACACAATAAAGCCAAGCTTTGAAGAAATGACCTCGGAGGAGCTAGAAATGTGTTGTTTCTCAATTCTTTCCTATTATATTCCATTCTAAGGAGAAAAGTAACTCATTCTCAGTGATGTTTTAGTAACAAAATACCCAAGACTGTCTCTTCTCTGATCTTCCCAGGAGCAAGTTTCATATTCAGATGCAAAGTAAAGTAAAGAGACAATGTTAGAGACCAATAGTACCATCTAAGATTTGTATCAATCAAGTTTAAAAAAAAAACACTAAGTTATCAACAACCTTAAAATCAAGATTTATTCCAAGTAATTCATAGATTAAACATTAGAGGATGACCTCAGTCTTGTCACAGATAACTTCCACATCAATTTTGTCCTTTCTTGACCTTCTCTATTAAAAGTAGTTTCATTTTGATGTTAGGTTTAGGGTTTTTTGCTTTGTTTGTTTTCTTGCTGTTTGTTTAAATCCATATCACTTCCCAGGGGCTCCTCACATACAATATAACCCTCCCACCTGACAAAGTACAATTAAGCAAAAACAAACCAGTACATTGGCTATATCTGATAACTGTATGCCATAGACTTCACCTATTGTCCACCATTCCTCTGTTGAAAGGAGAGAGATATGTTTCACAGTCAGTTCTCTGAATCGACTTTCTCTTTTGGCCCAATACTTTATCTCCCTTGACCTTTGATCGAATAGAATATTAATCTCTGTATTATTCACTGACTGTAAACTGAGCTTGGAGGAAGCCAAATCCATTATCTGTGTCACCTCATGGGGCTATTGTGAGGGGAGAGAATTGTAAATAGTAAAGTGCTCTATAAAAGTATGTGATTATCATTATTGTACTTCCAGAAGGTCCCCACATTTCAGCCTCCTTCCAATAAGGGACTTTCATGAACTCAGCATCTCAGAAGTTAAACTCGCACCACTTCAACACCCATACTACTTTTTTTCCCCAAAAAAGCAAACCTAGAACTTGGCTCACTGGTATACCTTCTTGATTTCTTCTATCATTTTCTCCTTTATATTTTTTTAAGTGCTAGCTTCGGTGTTGGGAAGGGCATAGGCTTTTCTTCCCTCTCTGACTGCCTAAAGCTGACATGAACTTTTTAAAAAGTTTTTATTTTTTATAAGGCAAATGCCAACAACATGGAAATGGGTTTGAATCAAGGACACATGTGATTCCCAGTGGAATCATGCTTTCGCTATGGGAGGGGTGGTGGGAGGGGGGGAGGAAAAGAAAATGATCTTTGTTTCCAATGAATAATGTTTGAAAATGACCAAATAAAATAATGTTTAAAAGGAAAAAAAAAGAAGTCTATCTTGTAACAATTATGTGTGCTTAAGCATACTCTGGTCATGTATGAGAATGCATGCCTCATTGTCCACTCCATCACTGCTCTGTTAATAGAATCAGGGGTGTCCTGGGGCAAGCTTAAAACTGATCGATAGAGGTTATTATCAAAAATAAACAACATGTATTTATTCCTTAAAAACAGGCAAATAAAGTACTAAAACCAGAAAAAATAAAAAATAAAAGTTTTTCTTTTTTAGAAGTTTATTTTTATCATTCTTTTTTGATTTTACATCACCATTATTTCTCCTATCTCCCTATCCAGAGAGATATCTCTTGTGTAACAATGTTTTAAAACGAAAGGGTTAAAAAATAGTTCAGCAAGACTAACCAACATTTATCAACCCTGTCTGACAGTATATGTGATGTTCTGCACCCATCACTTCACATTTTTTTCTAAGAACAGTGGAGTTTGCTTCTGACAGGTACTAGTTATTTGACCATAGACAGGTTAATTAATTTCTAGTGCCCTCAACAACTAAAGATTTTTAAGTTGCAGAGGAGCTGAATTGTTTTGATAGAGGAAGTTCCTCACTGGGTTTTCTATCCTAACTCTTAATTTGACTTCACTGCCCAACTATCTCATTTCTGTCACTCTTACCACCATTTCTCTAATCTGCCAATCAATCTATTAACCAGCATTATTAAATGTTTTCTATGAGTCAAGCATACTGGATAGAACAATAGATCTGAGATCAGAAAAATTCATCTTCCTAAATTCAAATCTGGCTTCAGACACTTATTAACTATGTGAGCCTGGCAAGTCACTTAACCATCTTTACCTCAGTTTTCTCATCTGTAAAATGAGCTAGAAAAGGAGATGGCAAACCACTCCAATATCTTTGTCAAGAAAACCCTAAAATGGGGTCGTGATGAGGCAAACACAATGGAAACAATTGACCAACAACAACAAACTAGTCAGGCTCAGTGAGCTAGGCTCTGGGGATACAAATACAAAGAATGAAACAACTCCAGTTCATAAGGAGCTTATTTTCTAATGGGGAAGACAAGTATAGATAGAATAAAAGCAAGTTAATAAATACAAAGTAGTTAAATAAAATGTCATTTGTGAGGTTATATTAATCTAGTGGTTAACAAACCCAAAGATCCAACCTTTTGGAAGAACTCACTATTTGTCAAAAACTACTAGGAAAACTGGTAAAACATCATGGCAGAAATTAGGCATAGCCCAACACCTCACACCATATACTAAGGTAAAAGTTAAAATGCATATATGATTAAGAAATAAAGGCTGGTTCCATAAACAAATTAGGAGAGCACAAAATAGTTTACCTGTCAGGCCTATGAATAAGGGAAGAATTCAGTTCAAACCAAGACATAAGAGAATTTTATGAGATATGAAACAGATAACTATGATTACATTAAATTTAAAACTTTCTGCACCAACAAAAGCAACAAAAACAAGATTAGCACAAACAACAAACTGGGGGGGGGAGGATCTATATATCAAGCATGTCTGTCAAAGGCTTCATTTTTCAGATATATAGAGAATGGGGACAATTTTATAAGAATACAAAGCATTGCTCAATTGACAAAGGTCAAAGGAAAAAACAGGCAGTTCTCAAATGAAAAAATTAAAATTATCTTTAGTCATAAGAAAAAAATGCTCTAAATCACTATTAGAGAACTGCAAATTAAAACAACTCACATCCATCATACTGACTAACATCAAGAAAAAGGAAAATGATAAATGTTGGAGGGGATGTGGAAAAATGAGACACTAATACACTATTGGAGCTATGAACTGATACAACCATTCTTGAGAGCAATCTGGAACCATGCTCAAAGGGCCATGAAACTATGCATATTCTTTGACTCAGCCATACCACTACTAGGTCTGTATCCAAAAGAGACTATATAAAAGAAAAGAACCAACCTATACAAAGATATTTATAGTTAGCAAAGAAAACTGAAGGGATATCCATCAATTGGGGAATGGCTGAACAAGATGTGGTATATGATTGCAATGGGATACTATTGTGTCATAAGAAATAACAAACAAGATAAACACAAAAAAATATGAAGTGATACAAAGTGAAGTGAGCAGAACAAGGGGAATGTTTTACATAGTAATAGAAGTGATGCATGATGATCAGATTAACTATTATCACTAAGGACAACTCCAAAAGACTCACGACAAAAAAAGGATACCACCTGCAAAGAAAGAACAGTTGGAGTACAAATGCAAATTAAAGCATACCATTCTTTATTTCTTCCATGAATTTTTCTCTAGTGTAATCATATGACAAACATGGAAATATGTATTATATGACAATATATATATATATATACGACCTATATCATATTACCTGCCTTCTTAGGGAGGGAAAGAGCTAGGAGGGAGAGAGAGAATATATATCATAAAATATCATAAAAGGAATATTTAAAAATAAATTGACATAATATAGAAAAAAATTCATTATAATAAAAAGGTAGTTTGAGAGGAACTAATAGTTGGAGGAGGGGAGAAGGAAAGGTACCATGTGGAAGACTTCAGATATCTTTTTCTTTTAACACTTACCTTCCATCTTAGAATCAATACTATGTATTAGTTAGAAGGCAGAAGAACAGTAAGGGCTAAGGACCTCCTGTCCCTGGGCCTGGCACTCAATCCTCTGAGCCACTTAGCTGGCTGGCTTCATATATCTTAAAAAAAAAAATGATTCTATGAGGTAAGAAGGCAATGCGTTCCTGACATGGAGGACAACTAGTACAAAGGCAAAGGGTTGGTTATCAGTCAGTGGAGGAACATTTATGAAGTCCCCTATTATGCACCTGGCACTAAAGATACAGGGGGCAGGGGGGAGGCAAAAAACCAGTCCCTATCCTCTAGGAGCTCACTTTTTGGTATAGGAAATAATTGCAAATAACTAGGTATACATAAGAAAAATACAACATGCATTGAAGGAAATCTCAGAGAAGGACCCTGGCAATGGGGGAGCTGCAGATGTGGGGAACTAGAGAGGGGCAGAAAAACCTTCCAGCAAAAGGTAAGCTAAGAATAAGAAATATGTATCTTATTTCACAGCATGATGAGCATGGAATTATGTATTGCATGATAGCACATGGACAGCCTATATCATGGTACCCTATATTTCTACACTCAGGCAGAAGGGAGAGAATCTAAATTACAAAATTTTAGAAAACAGTTATTAAAATTGTATCAACATGTACATGCTAAAGAAACTAAGAGTCAGGGATGAGGAGGGTGAGTACAAAGCCCAACCAGAGAAAATACCAGAAGCGGAGACAGATGGAATGTCTTCCTTGTGGAACAGTAGGGAGGGTGATGATTTTGGATAAAAGAGTGCATGTATGGGGGGAGGGGAGTAAAGTATAAGAAGAATGGAAAGATAAGGAGAAGCTAGTTATGAAGTTCTTTGAATGTCAAAGGTTTGGGGTAGTTGTTTTTTTTTTTATTGAATCCTGGGAGTGATAGGGAGGTAATGCAATTTATTTAGTATGAGGGGACATGGTCAGACTTCCATTTCAAGAAAGTCATATAGGCAGCCAAATGGAGGATAGACTAGTGAGAACTCATGGCAAACAGACCAACCAGCAGGCTATTGCACTACTCCTGGCATGAGGCTATAAGGATCTGCACCAGGGTGATGGCAGTATCAGAGAAAAAGAAAGTCCTATTTGAGAGATGTTGAAAAGGGGAAGACTGAGCTTGACGGTTTGGGGGATGGTGTTGCCTCTATAATATTAGGGAATTTTGGGAAAGGGTAGTGTTTAGGAGGAAATATGATGAGTTCACTTTTGGACATGTTAAGTTTATGATGTCTTCTGCACATCTATTTCAAGATGTCTGAAAGGCAGTTGAAGAGCCTGGAGATCAACAAAGGATTTAGAGACGGATAAGTAATTTTGAAAATCTCCAGCCTAGAGATGAGACTTGAATCCATTACAAGTAAAGAGATCACCAAGTAAAATAGCATAAATAGAGGGAAGAGGGCCAGAGGCAGAATCCTGAGGGACACCTCTAGTTAGTAAGCATGACCTTGGTCCAGCAAAGAAGACTGAGGACTATTCAGATAGGGAGGGAATGAGTTATGAAGACCTAGAGAGAGGAGAGTAAGATCTTTGACAGCTTCAAAGGCTGTAATGAGGTCAAGAATGATGAGGATTTAAAGAAAGTGATTGGATTTGGTAATTAAGAGAGAACAATTCCAGCACAAGGATAGATAGGAAGCCAGATTATTGGAGGTTAAAAAGAGAATGAGAGGAAAGGAACTGGAGTGCCTATTGTAAATGACCATCTCAAGGAGTTTAGCCACAAAGGACAGATGAGGTATGATGGGAGAGAAGAGTCAAGAGAGAGGTTTGTTGTTTGGTTTGTTTGTTTTTTAAGGATAGGGGAGGCAAATATTTTTGGAGGTGATTAGGAAGCAATCAGTAAATGAAGAAAGATTGAAGGTAAATGAGAGAGTTGTGATGATAGAGGGGACAAACTGTTGAGGGTGACAGGATGGAATAGGATTGCTTGTGCAGGTAAAGGTGTTTGCCTTGGCAATTAGTTGAGCCAGTTTTTCATGTGAGATGGGTGAAAGAGGAAATAGTAGTAGAAGGCAGGAGAGTGATATGAGATGAGGAAGAATGGAGAAAAGGGATTCTCAACAAATGGCCTTAATTTTTTCTGTAAAATGAGTCAAGGTTCTCAGGTAAAAGAATGAGATGAAGGAGAAGCATGGAAAGTTTTAGGAGAGATGAAATGGTTTGAAAGAGCCACTGTGAAGAGTGAGTTGATAAGGAAAAAGAAGTTCATGGAAAAGAGTAAAGTGTAAGAAAGACTGGAAACGTAGAAAGGATCTGATTATGAAAAAGTTTAAATGCCTGAGTGCTTTATATTTGTTTCTGGAGGTAATAGGGAGCCCCTTGAGTTTGTTGGGGGAAAGTGAGGAGTAACAGGATCAGATCTATTCTTTAGGAAAATCACTTTGATAGCTATATGAAGGATGGATTGGAAAGGGTAGAGACTTGAGGTTAGACCAATTAGAAAACGATTACAATAGTCAGGTTTATTTTGTCTGTTAGGGGCTAATTTTGCTGTGTATCATTACCTCTGTGGTGGCTATTTCCCCACTTTACTGTCTGGCCATGGAGGATCACACTAATTTTCCTTTCAGACTTTTTAAGAGTAATCCTGAGAGGCTGAGGGAGGTGGAGTTGGTACTGTCTAGTACCATCTCTCACAAACCCCCATCGGATGGACTTGTCACTAATTATTAGCTAGATATATTTAGTTTTTAGCAATGAGAACTTACTAAGCAGGTACCGAAAGCCCAGTTGTAAATACTTATTGAATTGGATATTAAAGACAATTTTAAAAAATTTTCCCACTGCTTTATCTAGTGTGACTCAACTATCAAGTCCTATCATTTTTACACTTAAAATGTCTCTTGAACGTACTGACACCAACGTAATCTATACTTCATTTACTTCATGCCAATATAACTACAACAGTCATATCTCTCCCCAGTGTCCCCAGGGTCTCCCCCCTCCCTTATCTTGAATGTGGTTGCCAGATCTCCTCTGCTCAAGAATCTAGACCAGTTCATTAATGCCTATTACATCAAGCACAAATGTCTCTCCCCAGCTTTTGACAGTTCCCCAATAATCTAGCCCCATTCTACCTATCCAATCATTTTTCTTTCTACTCCCCCAAAATATATTCTCCATTCCACTTCATGGTAATTCTTCTTATTTTCTCCCAAACATTCTATACTCATTTCTACATTTTGCTCTTGGTAATTCCCAAGCCTCAAAATCTTCATTCCTGTCTCCTATCTTCTATCAAAATTCTCCAAAGTCGAGCTCAAGTCATAACTCCTCTAAGAAGTTTTCGCTAATTAGTCCAGCCCACACTGATCTCTCTCTTACCTGAATGCCTATTGTGCTTAGTCAATACCAGACAGTTCAGCTTTCATTGTTCTTTCATTATTTCATGTATGTTAGTTTTGGACCATGTCTTACACTCCTTCTCTAGCACCCCCAATGTAGTGGGCAGTACAGTGCTGGGAATATAGTAGGTGCTCCGTAAATAGCTGCTGATTGATTGGTTTGGTCGATGAGCAATCAACCACTACTGCTCAGTTGAACACACCTTCTGAATATTTCCTTCATCTTTCTCCCACTCCACAAAGCCATACCATTCCCTTTGTCTGGAGCAATCCTCAATTCCTTATCTGCCAAACCACCTGAGGTTTGGTGTTGGGGTTTTTTTTCTGAATTCCATGAAGTATTTCCTGCAAAGAAATACCATCCCAGTGCTCTATCTAAACTCCACTACCATCAGGGCGCGCGTGCACACACACACACACACACACACACACACACACACACACACAGAGTCCCAAGATCAAGGGATTTTTTAAAATAGCAAATTATGCCTTTTCTTCATTACAAATGGCACTCAGAAATCCTTTTTTCTCTTTGTTCTCTCCAAAGCAAGAGAGGTAGGAAAATTCAATTAATATTCATGGATATTGTCTGTCAATTCAACAATTCAGTTTAGCTCACATATTAAGTGGCTATTATGTGCAAAGCACTGTATTAGAAACTGAAGATAAAGAAGAAGCCTACAGTCCAATAGGGGAGATAAGGCACCAAAGTTTAAGTATCTAAGAATGGTCCCAAATAAAGTGCTAGGGATGTTCACAAGAAAAGATTGTCTCTGAATGGGGTTAGGGCCAGTGGATGTTGTGGGGTTTGGGAAGGATACCTTTTACAAGGCTCTGAAACTTGCTTAAAAATCAAGAGAAATGTATTAATTTGGAAAGTAATGTTGACTCTAACCAGGAGGCAGCATAGGTGGAAGCCTGGCTCCTAGGTAGAACAGCATGGGTGGAAGAGCTGCTCCTCAGGAGGACAGCAAGTCAGCATGGAAGGTTGCTCCCAGAATGCCTCAATTCTGGGGTTTTTAGATTCTTTTACAGCAGTGAGGACATGACTCTGGAACAAGGGGTTGGGGAGGAGGTTTCCCAGAAGGCATGGGGGTGGCTCTCCAGAATTGGAGGACAGATAGATGAGGTGAGTCTCTTTGTCCATCTCAAATCAATGGGACAATCCAAGGAGGATAATCCTCTCAGGGTCAGATGTTTTGGGTTGGGAGCCAGAGAGCGTAAGGGAGCAAAGTAATTTCCCTGATAATAGTTTGCTTGAGTTTCTAGGGGTTCAATGCCCATGCCAGGGAGACCAAGGAAGTCTTCATGGAGGTTTTGCATTTGAGCTGGACTTTGGAAGAAAGGGTAGGATTTCAACTGACAGTGATAGGAGTCAGGGCAGGACATTACATGCAGGAGTAACTGTATGAGCTAAAGCATAAAGATGGAGAAATGCCAGGTGTTTTATGGAAATAATGACAAGTTCAGTTTGATTGTTTCAGGAAATATGTGAAGGGGAGTAGTATGAGATAAGACTGGTTGGTGCCAGATTATAGAGGACCTTGAATGCCAAGCTTAGAAGTTTAATATTTATTCCATAGACAATAAGGAACTACCTAAGAGTTTTGAGTAGTAGAGTGATGGTTAATCTGATTACAGAAAGAGACATAAAAAGTCACTTTTCTCTCAAAAAAAAAAGTAAGAGTATATTAGTTATTCAATGCAACTCAACAAGCATTTATTCACTTCCTCTTGGGTAAGATATTGTACTGGAGATCAAAAAAAAAAAAGAAAAGAAAAAGAAAAAGAAAATTCCTTGCCCAGTGGGAAGAGTGGAGAGGTAGCGGTGGGAAAGAGAAGAGAAGAGGCAACCTAGAGAAATATAGCACATTTGTAAATTAGTTTTTACAAGATAATTTGAGGAAAGAACACTACTAAGAACTAGGAGAATAGGAATAGCTTCCTATTTAATATGATTCAAGTTGACTCTTGAAAGAAGCCAAGGATTTAGTGACATTGAGGTGAAGATGAAGCGAACTACAAGTTCTCTGATCAAATCTCTGATCCTAGAGCCCTATGATCCTTTTTTTGTTCTATAAATATAAATTTTATTATATTATATAGGACCTATATTGCTGGTAACTCCTGTGAAGAGGAACTCTTGGTGGGGAAATGGTGATACTTAGGAATATGGGTAGTCTGGAATAGCAAACAAGGATGGGACAAGAAAATCAGGGGTAGGAGGGAAAGAAGAACTTTGAGCTCCAGGATTCCCCTCTCAAGATCTTTCACACATACTTTGCTTACATTGCTTACTGTACCTTCTAGTCTGAAGTCTATATCTGTGCCTTATTACAAGTACAGCTTGCCCTTAGTTGTATACAGGAGAGGAGAGGAGAATAGATAAAAAAAAAAATAGAAGGGAGAGCAGAGAAAGGGAGTGTTAGAACAGAGCCAGACCTACAGCACCAAATACAGTGGCTGTTTAATAGATGTTCCAATCAGTATAATAAAGAGATCCCAATTAGCCTTAATATTAGAGATTTGCAGTTTTCATAACATCTTGATTATATCAGTGTGTTTAAGTAGTGTATGCTTGTAAAGTCCACAAGCACTGTTGTTTAAGATGTCATCTTTTTTTTTTTTAAATTACATATCTTCCAGGGTTGAGGATTTTTTTAATCCTTTTTTTTTTTAATGTTACATTTTCATGAGCTATTCCAATTTGGCTCCAGTGCAACATTTTTCCACCCACATGGGGAAGCCTGCCAAACCTTCAAGGTTTTGCAATATCCTTTTGTAGTATTCCTTTTATCAAGGAATCAAGCAAATATTAATTTTTTTTCCAAAGAGAAAAGTAATCTCTCTTGCCAAATGCCCGAGTTATAGCGTGATAATATGAAATATCAACACATGCTGTGTGTTCCCCAACGACTCCAATTGAGATACCACTGTAGCTATTAACTCTGAGGAGAGGTGTATAAGGAAAACCAAGAAGTACAATTTAGTCATTTAAGCCTTTTTAAAAATAGGTCCAGGATATAAAGATTTTTGCCCTTTCCCCTGCCAAATTCTACTATTGGTCACCTAGATGTCACCATCCTCATGACTGCTGAGATTCAGTGTAATATTTAGACAAAGTGTAGTGGGATTTTCTTTGAAGTAGAATTCTTTTACAATTTCTTAGGAGGCTCCAAAGGAGATTCTTCCAGTAGGAGCACCCTGGTGTTTCATCAGTTTCTCAAGATTCAAAGCTCTTTATGCACCAAGCCCAGCAGTGAAAGTAGTGGCAAATACCTAGAGACATCTAAGTGGTCCAGCAGATAGATCCCTGGACTTAGAATCAGGATAGACCTGAGTGAGTTCAGATCTGATCTCAGACACTTGCTAATCGATTGACTGGTGACCAATCACAACCTCTTTTCTGCTTCAGTGTTTGTATCTATAAAATGAAAATAAATAAATTAATAGATAGTACCTACCTCCCACTCCACAGTTGTTGTGATGATCAAATGACATGTTGTTTGTAAAGTATTTTGCAAATCTGAAAATGCTATAGAAATGCTAGCTATTATTATAGTTATTATTAATAATAGTAACAATTTGAACTTATGGAAGCAAGGAGAGAGTAAAGGGAAGGCTAAAGAGAAAGAAGGGAAGAGCAGAGAGAAATGATTTTAAAATATTTTTTTAAGCATTTAGTCTCTGATGCTCTCTTGAGGTTTGTGTTATCACAATCTATTTGGACTCCCATCAAAAAACCCTGGATAATACTGTATTTGTAGAAACCCTGGGCCAGATGAGACCTCCCCACAGACAGTATGGCCTAAACACCTTCCTCCTGAAATTCTTTATGTAGGTTTTAGAATCACTTATGTCTAAAACATCAGCAACACCAAAGAAAACCAGACATGAAAAAAAGCAAATAAAATTCACTGCCGAAAACCACAATTGACACCATGTGTAGCCCAGTTTAACACCCAATCTCACAGGGGAAAGAAGATTCTCTCACAGTTTATGCAAACAAATCCTCTTCTCGAAGGTTCTCAGGGCTTTCATCAAAAGATGCCCACTTGGGTAACAAAAAATTGTGTCAATCCATTGTTTATTGGACATCATTTAATTTGTTATCATATTAAGTTGTACAGGATCTGAAATGTGTCAAAGACTTAGCAAATGAATTAGACTTCCTATCAGGAGTTGTGTGTTTCCCACCCAAGAACTTGTTAATGATGATGGAACTATATTTATCATTCTTTTTGGGAGGCCTCTGCTCAACTGGGCTGCTACAGATCTTCCTTTTTAACCAGTGAGGAAACCCAGCTGATTAACTAAAATTATGTGACTTTCTCAGGGCCACACGGAAACAACTCTCAAAAGATGCTCTCTGAATTCCCATTTACCAAGGCATTCATTATAACCTAAGTGAATTGGTGGCAAAAATTTAGCATAACCTTTTATAAGATTGTGTATGTCCCTATGCTATTAAAATTATAATCAATGGCATAATTAAATATGTAGGTGGCATGCTCATCAAATTTATTAGATAATAAGACCCTAGAGTACAGACATTGTCGAGCTTCTTTTCATATCTCTAGCACTTAGCATAACACTTGACATATATACAAAAGCTTAACAAATATCTACTGATTGATTAAAAATTGGTTGATGTCTCTCAAAGTGTAGAGGAATAGCTAAATGCACTAGGTGACAGACTGAGGATACAGAAAGGTCTTGACAGGCTAAAACATTGTGCTGGCTGTGGTATGACAAAATTCGATTGGAATAAATGTAAAGTTTTAGACTTAGGTTCAAAAAATCAGCTTCACAGATATAACAGGATGGAGGAGGCAGGACAAGAACATCTTGTCTGAAAAGGATATGGGGAAAAGGCAGTGCTGAATGACTGCATCTTAATATGAGTCATATTTATTAGTTAGCAACCAAAATAAAAAAAAAGAATACTAATGAAATCTTGGGCTGTCTACAGAGGCACAATTTACAGGGAAAAGGAATGTTTCTTCTGTCTTCTGCCTTGGTCAGAGTACATCTGAAATATTATGCTTATCATTTAAAAACAACATTAATTAACTGGAGAGTATCTAAAAGAGAGCAACCAGGATGGTGAAGGATCTTTGGTTGATGGAACTATGATGTTTTGTTTAGAAAAGAAAAGATGGTGAAGGAGAGAGAAGGGATGTGATGGCAGTCTGTGAGTATTTATACTGCTATAGTGTGCAAGAGGGATTAGTCCTCTTTGGATCCAGAGGGCAGACCCAGGAAGCAAGAAAACTTCCTAAGGATTGAGACTGTTCAATAGTAGAATGGGTTACATTGGCAGTCCTCTCCCTTAAAAAGTCTTTAAGCAGGAGATGGATGAACATTTGTTAGTTCTACTCAAGTGGAAATTTCTTTTGGCTATATGTTGGACTAGAGGGACGTCGAGGTAACTTTGACTTCCAAAATCTATGATATTAGGACTTGCTTCAATATAAAACATAGGTAAACCATCTGCTTTCAAAAGCTAAGGAAAAACAGATTAAATGGTGGTCAGCATAGAATTGTAGTGGCAACTTGTCTATACAGCCAGTTCTTTGTATCTCTGATGACTTTAGGAATTAAAGTTGGTTCATGGGTTCAAATCCCATCTCAGACATTTCCTAGCTGTGCAGCCCTGGGCAATTCACTTAACCCCCATTGCCTAGCCCTTACCTTGGAACCAATACACAGTATTAATTTTAAGGCAGAAGATAAGGGTTTAAAAAAAATTAAAGTCAGCTATCCAAACACATCTGATTTTAAAAATCTATTTAGATATCTACTTCACTGGTTTATAATGTCCATGAGGTTTTCTTGTCAAAGACACTGGAATGATTCGTCATTTCCTTCTCCAGTGGATTAAGGCAATACAGGTTAAGTGACTTGCCCAAAGTCACACAACTATTAAGTAGATTTAAACTCTATCCACTGAGGTGTCCAGCAACCTTTTAGGGGTCTTAGATGTCATCCAAAACTGAGGTCCTGAAAAGAAAAATTATTTGTCCATGATCTCACAGGGCATAAGTGTCTAGCTAGTACCCAAACATAATTTCCAACTTAAAACTATAATTTTTGTTACTGAAATACATTTCTTTTACTTAGGTTTCATGGTGCTATCCTAACAATATTCTTCAAAAAGAAAATAAACTATAGTTGCTACCAAGCCAGAATTAAATACTCTTTGCAAGGAAGAGACACCAATGTTAAAATTCTCATTTTTTTAATAATAAAAGAAATATTCAGAATATTTCTCACCAAGCTTAGACTTACCTACTCCAGAAAATATTTTCTGAGACTATGAGTCATTTAGTTACTTAAAGAATAAATCTGAGGAGAATCAAGATTACATTGTGTGTCAGTGACCATGAAGATTAAATTCATTTCCCTAAGCACAGTTTCTGTTGACTTAAATATACTTTAAGTAGACGTGTATAATTGTGCAGTAAAAATAGCACAGATTGTTCATGGGAAATGTTCATAGTGAATCACACATTAAGATGTATTTTTTTCCTAAGTACATTTCTTGGCAGTTTCTAGTTCCCAATTCCAAATATTCATTGAAGACTTAGATTTATGACTTAAGTTCTCTACCCTAAGTCAGGTCCCCACCTGTAAGTTATATATGTCTCACTTGTTTTGCTCTGCTTTTTAATTTTGATGTTTACCATCAAAAGAAAACTTGGAACGAAAACAACTGTTCATTATTACCCTGCAATATGTTTTACTTTCAGTGACAGACTAGATAGAAGGTCAACCTTACATTTACAGAATCACAGAATTTGAGAGTTTGAAGGAACTTTAGTGGCCATGTGGTAGAATCTTTATATTTAGATATATTGCTTTAACTTTGGATAAATGCATCAACCACAGGGATACCCCCAAAGAAGGGGAGGCCACCATTTCCCCAAGCAGCCCATTCCACTCAGACAGCTCTAATTGTCAGGAATTTTTCCCTGACATCAAGCTTCAATTTGCCTCTTTGCTATTTCTACCCAAAGATCCTGAATCTTCCTTCTGGGGCCATATAGAATCAGTCTAATCCCTCCTCCACATTCTTAAAGATCTCCAGGCCCTTTCTGACTGACACATAATAGCTGTTTGACCATGGACAAGTCACCCAAGACAATTCTGTAAGACTCTATATTAGATGCAGTTGCTTATCTTCATGAATGGAGGGAGTTTCCACAATGGGATGAAATCACTGTCCAAGGAATCCCAAATCAGAACAAAATATGGCTTTGGACTGAAAGCATTTTAAAAAAGAATAGTATACACAGAATTTTGTTCCTATATTTGTTAATGCATTATCATATCTTTTCACTGTTTTTTTTTTTAGAAATTCAGGAACCTTTTAACATTTTAAAAAATTATTTGTTGTCATACAGTCATTCAGTCATTTCCCAATCTTTGTGACCCCATTTTGGGTTTTTTCTTGGCAAAGACACTAGAGTGGTTTGCCATTTCCTTCTCGAATTCATTTTACAGATGAGAAAACCCAAGCAAATATAGCTAAATGACTTGGCCAGAGTCACATAGCTAGTAAGTGTCTGAAGCTTGATTTGAACTCAGGCATATGAATCTTCCTGCCTTCCACCTAGCTGCCTTCTTTTTTTTTTTTAATGTACATACATAATGTTTTATTTGTTTTATTTTAATATTAAATCGATAAGGATAAGGGATATCTCAAGGAGAGATTATGGCATCCAAAAGAGAACTAAAGTTGGAGTCACAGGACCTGAATTTAAATCCTGATTCTGCCAATTATTATCTCTGTGAATATGTCCAAATCGATACACCCCACTCCACCCTACTCCAGTTTCCTCAATTGTAGAGGAAGGGAATTGGATTAGATATCTTTTAAGGTCCTTTCCATATCTAAATTTTTGATTATCATTTTGAGTCTCACCTTAACCTTCCAGAGAGATACTAAAGAGAGGTATTAGCTTCATTTTACAAAAGAAGAAACTAAGAAACCAGATCACACAGCTGAATGACAGAGATGGGATTTGAAACCAAGTCTTTCTGACACCAAATCTCAGTTTGCTGTCCATTGCAGTTATTATATGGATGACTGGAAACTGGAAATATAAAAAGTGCCTTAATAGTCAAGTCAATTCAATAAATATTTACTAGGATCTTCCTATGGCATAGCATTGTGCTAAACTCTGTGGGAATGCAGAAGAAATATAACATCTGTCTCTTGCCTTTTGCAATTTTGTTTAGAATCAATAACAAAATAGTATGAAATGGTCAAACAAAAAAGTTAGTATCTCATTATTTAGCAAGATAAGTGGAATAAAAAACAAAGGCCAAAAAAGTCTGGGGGAAGAACTAATTGATATGGGCTGGATTGGTAAGAGATGACCTCATGAAGGAGCCCGGGCATTGATAAATGGGTAGGAAGATTTTGGACAAGTAGATAAAAGGATAGAAAGAATATTCTGAATTATGAAATTCTAGCCTAAACATATGAACTATGATATGGGAAAGAGTAAGGTCAGGGAAAATAATTCTATTTTCATATTATAAAATTATTGTGTGTGTGTGTGTGTTATTTTTAGGCAGCTGGCTAACACACTGAATAGAATTGGATTTGGGAAGACCTAAATTCAAATCTGACTTCAGACATTAGATATGTGACCTTGGATAAATCACTTTAAATTTTATTTGCCTCAATTTCCACAACTATAAAATGGAGAGAATGATAGGACTGCCTTCCCAGAGCTATTGTGAGGATAAAATGATATTTGGAAAGCATTTCTTATAGTGCTTGGCATATTATAGGCACTATGTAAATAAATGTTTATTCTCCTTCCTCCCCACCGAAAGTGAAAAGTATCCTAGCATTGAAATTTTCACACAGAATTTTTAATGAAATAATGGAAGATTTTGCAGAACAAAGTTTGGGAAATAAGATAACCCCTGGGGTGAAATGCGTGTGTGAGAGAGAAGCTTTGACATAATGAAAGATTGACTTTCCGAAGATTAATCTGGCAACCTGGCAAGATGAATTGGAGGGGTCTGATATGTGAGTCAGACAATCCAGTTAGGAGTTTATTGGATTATTTAGGCATGAGGTGATGAGAGCCTGGATTAGACCCCAAGAAATGGGAGAGATTAAGCACTTAATCATTTACTGCCTTTATTGTTAGTTATCTTTTCCTGTGATAGGTTTTATCTTTCCAACTAGGTAGTGAATTCTGAAAAGTCTTTGCTTGTCCTTCTCCTCAGCCTAAAACTTATTTATAATACTTCTAAATGCTGTGTTATCCAGAACTCAATGATGTCAACGACATTAATGACTTGCTTGATTAATTGGCTCTAAAAAATGAAGGGTAGGAATAAAAGAAGGATTTGAGTGGCAAACCTGCATGGCCAAGGAAACAGAGATCTATGAATGGGGAATGAGGATGGAAGATGGTCTAGAAGAGATTTTTTAGTTGTGGTTCTATTTAGTTTGAGACTATGCCAGATATCAAAGTAAAAATGTCCAGTAGTCATCTGGAGATATGGGACTGGATCATCTCACAAGAGGATTTGATTCAGATATAATTTATCATTGTGACATAAACTTTTCAAAAATACTGCATACATCATCTCTCTTTCTATTGGGTGGGATGCTTTGGATAATACATCATAAGAATAATTCCAGAAGCCCGGCCATAATTTCAGTTCTACAGAATTAAGAAAAAAAGGTTGCTACAATTTATAATTATTAGTTACTATTGCCTACTCCAACCTTTAAGTTTTTGTTCTGACATCATTCCAATTCCAGAAATTCTACTTTCTGAGAAAGTCCTTTTTTCCTCCAAGAGAAAAATCAAGATATTTCCATTAAAATGCATTTCCTTATGTGCCTCTCCCAAATCCTCTTATGTCTTGGTTTGCACCTAACATAATTTGATCAGAAGATTATCAGTGTAATTTGTGTCAGTTAGTCCTTTAGAATGTAAACTTCTTGAGAGGCCTATCATTCTTTGTACTTGTATCTCTAGCAATGAACACAATGCTTGACCCATAATAGATGGTTTCCAAATGCCTAACTGAATGAGCCAATTCCTTGATCCTCTTGTACATCTGCTTGGATTATAAATGCTCAGACAGCAGGGACCACTTCTACTGATGTTACTTTCTAAATTGCCTAACACAGGATGAATGCATTTAGAGTAATGAAGAAACTCAGACTTAAATCCAGAACTTTGAACCATTTAGTAATAAAATACGATGGAAAACAGTCACATTGAAGCATTCTAGGTGTTAACTCTTTCGCTAGTTTCTGGGCCTCAACGTTCTCATCTGTGAAATACATGGATCTAGATGGAACCCATGGAACTAGATGAGCCCTGACTCCCTTTCCAATTCAAAATGGGATTTCATGAAAATAACCATTGAGCTCTTTCAGCTATTGTACACGGACCCCCTATTTTGGGGACAGCTAACCACATCCCATTCAATACTTTGCACATTCCTTCCAACAAATATTTATGAGAGAAAAGTAGAAACTCTTTGTTGAAGAAAAGAATGAACATTATAAAATAATTTCTGCTCCCCATTCACATTTCCCAAAGCAATCAACTCTGGTATATCTAGGCGACTATTTGTGTACATGCACGGCGGTTATCTGCAGCCAATCCTGTTTTCGACATTTTGTCTGATATTATTACTTTTCTTATTTATCCATAGTAAATCTTGCTATCTGACTTCCTTATGACTTTATCACCTCTTCCACTTCAGTAACTCCTTTGTTAATATTATCAGCGTCTCTATTTACAACTCTGCTGGAGGCTAGAAGCTCCATCCTTTAACCAAAATATGTTACTATTTCTTATTCCAAAGGAAGTGTGTGAGCTAGACAGAAAGCGAGATTAGAAGGGATGGAGGCTAGAGGAGAAAGGGAGAGCAGTGCTTTCACTGAGGTTGTTGCCTTATATCCTTGGAGAGCCAATGCCAAGTGTCCCCTTTCTCCTCTCACCCTCACCCCTGCCTGGAGTTTGATGAATGAACAGGGAGGGGCTCCAGTAGTGAAGTAGGCAGATTGTCAGTTCCTCCTGAAATGGTACTCCTGGACTGAGTTTCTTTACTTGATTTGGAATGTTGGGAATTCCCAGAACATCTGACACACCTACATATTCAAATATAAGCATTGAAAACATTTTACAAAGACAAATAAACATTGGTTTTGTTCCACTGATGGGATTATGCATGGCTCCTCTCTCCCAACACAAACAATGAGGAGTTGACAGTACTAAAGTAGGACCAGCAAAAAGGAAGAAATGAAAACTGAAATAATAAAGGGGTTAATGAAGGGGAGAGAAGCCATGGCAAGGTCACTCTGGACTTGTGGATAGAACACTCCTCTGAGAACATTTTTGCTGCTGCACCCCTGACTGATAGTCTGTTCTCATGAAAGTCACTGAGTTCCTGCTTACCTCCATTTCACTATCTGTCAGATGAGAACAGCATGTTCTTCCTTCTTCCTAGCATGTTGTGAAGGCCAGTGAGATAACATCTTAGAAACACTAAACTACTTGGAAAAGAAGAGGACATTCTATAACCATGATAACACCACTAGGCATCTATATTCTACATAAAGCTGATCAAAAACATCCTTCATAGCATGTTCCAAACATCTGGAAAACCAAGAAAAGGTTGTGTGCATTGTGAGTAATGCTTTCATCAACAAGTTTGCCCAAATCACAAGTTCTACCCTCATTTGAATTTATTAGATTTCAGTTGGAGCTGCTAACACCACCGAGGCAGGAGAGCAGAAGGAGGTCTGAGATTTGACTTGGAGTTCGCAAAGATCAGCCTTCACATATGATTTTGCAAATATATATAGGCTTAAGATTTGAAAGAAACAGAATAACATAATTTGAGGGGCTTCTGAGCCATCTCCATCCTCATTCATATCTATCTCTTGGAGGCCCTAGCTTCCTCTAGGGCTAAACTCAGGTGCCACACTCTATGCATAAGGGCTTTTGATTCCATCTAGTTGTGAATGATCTCTCCAAAATAAATTACTTTATATGTATTCATCTGTGTATATAGTGTATCCTGCCCACTCTCACCCACGCCCCCAAACTATTTCCTAGTATGATGTATACTCCTTAAGGAGCAAAGACGTCTTGTTGCTGTCTTTGTATCCTTGCATCTCCAATGGTATGTTGGACGAAGTAGATACTTAATAAATGCTTGTTGGATTGAATTGAATGCTAGCTTCATGTAAACTTACAAAATCATGTGCATTTTAAATTGAAGTATTTCAGTAATAAATCTTGGAGGGGATGGGGCAAAATCAGGACATGAATGCATTGCTTGTGGAGTTGTGAATTGATCTAACCATTCTGGAAGGCAGTTTGGAACTATGCCCAAAGGACACTAAAAGACTGTCTGCCCTTTGATCCAGCCATAGCACTGCTGGGTTTGTACCCCAAAAAAAAGATTTTTAAGAAAAAGAAAGAAATGAGAAAGGATCTGTGTGTACAAAAATATTTAAAGTTGCACTTTTTGTAGTAGCATAAATTGGAAAATGTGGGGTGTCCCTCAACTGGAGAATGGCTGAACAAATTGGGGTATATGATGGTGATGTAATTGTAATGAGAAATGATGAACTGCCTGATTTCTATATGAACTGGTGCAGAGTGAAAAGTGCAGAACCAGGAGGATGTTATACACAAGAATTGAAACATTGTAGGACAATCAAATGTTAAGTGACTGCTACTAAAAGCAAAGCAGTTATCCAGGAGAATGCTAAAGGATTTATGAGAAAGAATGCTATGGGGGCCAGCTGAGTGGCTCAGTAGATTGAGAGCCAGGTCTAGAAGCAGGAAGTCCTAGGTTCAAATATTGTCTCAGACACTTGTGACCCTGGGCAAGTCACTTAACCCCCATTGCCTGGCCCTTACCACTCTTCTGCCTTGGAACCAATACAGATTATTGATGAAAGAAACAAAGAAACATGAAAAAACTGTTGGAGTAGAAATCCAGAAGAAAATGTATGATTTATCACTTGTTTATATGGCTATATGATTTGGGGTTTTGATTTGAAAAGATTACTCTATTACCAAAAGTAATAATATGGAAAAAAATTTTAATTAAGTTGAAGTATTTCAAAGTGCTTCTAAAAGAGCAAATATGACCTCATGCTTTGTGTTTCATAAGATAAAGGGGCCATAACGACTGAGAGGCATAATGACAAAAGGGCAACTGAAAACTTAATTTAGAAAGTACAAGTTTCACAGTCAAGAGGTGACTGTTACCGCCATACCTTTTTTTCTTTTAATTTTGAATTCACAAGCATTTACTTTTTCTCCTTCTCTTCTCCCCCACTACCAATTTTTTTAAAGAAAAAACAAAACATTAGGAACAAATAACTGTCACGCTCAAGTAAAACACTTTCACAATTCACACCTTACAGTCAGATAAGAGCAGGTTAGAGAGGGAAGCTCCCCTTATTTTAAATAATTCTGATATTGTAAGGAATTATAATTCGATTCACTGCTCCAGTAAGAGGAATTGAGAGGCCCAGGGTAGTTTCCCGGGCTGTATTTGCCTATGGAGAGAAAATGTTCAGGTCTGTTTGGATGAAACCTTTCTTTGTTTCCAAGTTTAATGGACCTTGCTCCTTTAATTATCCCCTCTCTCTCCAGTCTACAGTCTTGCCTACTCAACGAGCTTTTTCTCCTGTGTTTATGAAATTGCACAGTTCTGCCTTTTCAAAAATAGAATCTTTCCTTGCTGCTGCCACCCCCTCCAGTTACCATCTAAATTCTCTTAATTAAACATCTCTAGTGGATCATCTACACCTACTGCCTTTACTTGTCCCCACCCACTATCACCTTAATATCATTATAATTCAACTTCTCTCAAACCTAAGAAAAGCGCCAGACTCCAAAGTGCCTAATGATCTTCCTAACTGTCCAACCGAATACGTTTTTCTTCTTCAGTGTTCTCTGAATGGTTTGCTGCTGTTGGTCATGCTTATTGAATCCTTCCGTCTTGGCTTCCATAACACCCTTCTCTCCTGATTGCTTTACCAACTCTCTGATTGATCCTTTTCTATCACCTAATAGCTCCTTTGACAATTTCAGCCGCATGAAATGAAAATATTTTTGCACAAACAAAATCAATACAGCTAAAATGAGAAGGGAAGCTACATTAAGGGGAGGAGGGAGGGAACTTTACACCAAATACTGCTGATAAAGGTCTGATATTCATGATCTACCAAGAAATAACAAAAGGTATAAAACCAAGAGCCATTCCACAATAGGTCAAAGGATATAAAACAAGTTTTCAAATATCAATTACAAACTATCAAGAACCACAGGAACACTTCTCTCAATAATAAGAGAAATACAAATTAAAACATTAAGATTGCACCACTAACCCAGCAAATTGGCAGACAAAAAAAAAATAGACATAGTCCATGCTAGAGGTTGATAGTTGCAGCAATGAATTGGTCAAACTGTCCTAGAAAAGAATTTTAAATTATTCAAAAAAAGTCATGAAGCTACTCACAGCCTTTGACCCAGGAATTCTACTACTGGGTAAGAAATATCTAAAACTTGAGCTATGTGACCCTAGGCAAGTCACTTAACCCCCGTTACTTAGCCCTTACTACTCTTCTGCCTTGGAGCCAATACACAGTATTGACTCCAAGAAGGAAGGTAAGGGTTAAAAAAAAAGGAAATATCTAAAACTTAAAGGAAAAAAAAAACCCTGTTGGTGGACAAATTCATTTTATTTTCAGGTTTCATTCTGAAAAAGGATGTTTTTGTATGTTTTCTCTCTCAATAGAAAAGTGGATTAGGAAATCATTTTTTGTCCTAGTCTTTGTAAAATATTTTTTTGGAACATTTCAAAATGTTGAATTTTGTTGGTGTTAGATTTGGAGACAGAGACCCTGGGTTCAAATCCTAGCTCTCTTACTCCCTGCCTTTATGACCAAGAGTAAATTGCTTAACTTTTAGGGATGAGGTTTCCTCAACTTTGAAATGAGAAGGTTGAGGAACTTAGCTTTCCTCTCTCATTTCAACTCATTAAAAAATGTTGGTAGTCCAGACAGTCTTAAAAGACCCTGTAAGGCAGTGGTTGCTGGTTTTCCCCTTCATTCTCTGTGGCCCACCTTTGCTTTCATCTTTTTAAACTCTAAACTGCTTGAAGAGTTTACTATGCATCGATAATAACAATTGTTGTAGTCAGTTCCACCCTTTTGTCCTTATCAGAATGACTTCTCTTTGTGTCTCCAAAATTTCATTCTGGAAGCTCCCCTGTTGCCTCTGGGCTGGTTTTCCTACTAGTCCAATGGATCCAAATTCTTTTTTCCTACATCCTTTGCAATCTTGTCTCCAAAAATCCAAGATCCATGCCAGACTCTGCCTGCCTTTCCTCTCCTTTATCATTTGCTCTCAACACTTCAGTATTTGAGGGAGTGTTAGGCAAATGTCAACTCACTTCATTTTCTTATTGTTCAATATTATGATTTGAAAGGACTGAAAAGAGCCCTAAGCTTGAGTTTTAAAATGATCTCTACAGGAATACCTTATTATAATTCATAATTGCTGTAGTAAAAGGCAAAAGAACAAGAAAGCCAAACCAACAGGCCTTAGAAGGCCCATGCCTCAAAAGCCTACTCGAAAATGTCAAAAGAGCTTTTTTTCCATCTTTTTCAGAGACCACTTAGGTAACAGAGCCTTCTATTATATGCTCGACAGGCATTTAATACATGTTTGTTGGCTTGAAAATTGGTTTCTACTGCATTGTGCAAAGATAACGTCTCTCACCCTTTCAGAAAGACTCACACTCCAACTTCTTCTCTTTGGCATTTTAGTAGACCCTGGCCTAAATTCCAGACCGACTTCCCATTAATCCTCATTAGGCACACTCCATACCATCCAAACCACCGCCATATATATCATTTCATCTCCTGACACCAAGCCTTTATATAAAATGCTCCCCTTGCCCATCTCTACCTCTTAGACTCCCAGCTCTTGTCAAGGCTCCTCTCCAATACTCCTTCCTACCTTTTCTGAACTACTATCCCTTTCCCCGTCCTACCAGTTCATTTGCTTTGTACTAACTTTGTTTATGTTTTTTATTTAGGCAGTTAGGATGGAAGGTCAGGCAGAAGACCTAAATTCAAAATTGGTCTCAGACACTTACCAGCTGTGTGACCCCTGGACAAGGCATCCATTTGCCTCAGTCTCCTCATCTGTAAAATGGGCTGGAAAAGGATGTGGCAAGCCATGCCAGTATCTTCACCAAGAAAAGTCCAAATGGGGTCATGGAGACATGAATGAACAACTAGTTATTCTTGCTTCCTGCCTTCTTCGCCTTGACAGCAAAAGTTGTTTCATTTCTGTCTTAGGTATTCAGGACCTAGACCAGTGCTTGGCAAGAAGCTAGCACTTAGGGGCAGTTTAGCAGCTCAATGAATTGAAAGCCAGGGCTAGCGGTGGGAAGTCCTGGGTTCAAATGTGGTCACAGACACTTACCAGCTATGCCTATGTGCCACTGGGCACAGCACTTAACCCTTCTTAGCCCTTCATCTCCTCATCCGTATAATGCAGAAAGGTATATCGCCTACCTCCCAGGGTTTTTCTGGGGAGCAAATGCAATAACATATGTAAAAAGTCCTGCAAACCTGATGAAGTTCTCTGTAAATTATGTCATTTTTAGTATTTTTAGTATTGCAAACAGCTGCATCCATTTGCAAGGGGTACCTAATCTGTGACACAAAACAGATTTGTGCCATTTGACCGCGGTCTGATTTGACCTTGTACTAACCAGTCACAAATCAGAATGATTTCTAATGAAGATTACATATTGAATGACTAATACCCCTCAGTTCCACATTTGATGTCCCATCCAAGCACCAGACTTCACTAAAAGAAAACCACTATGAATACATATCTTGGGTTCTCTTTCTGAAGCAGTCCCAAGTGCTAAATCAGTTCACCAGGTCACCACATGCTCCCCTAAAGTTCAATCAAGTCATGACATGTGTTGGTTTAGTTTAATGGCAGAAACTCTACAAAAATGCACATGCGATAGAATGTGCTGACAAAGTAGTATTATAGTTGTCTTCTGGAAGCAAAAGCTATTGACTCTCTTGAATACCCTCATTTGAGTTTTTATTACATCATTTCTAGTCTAAAAATAATAAATGTTGTCATGAGCCTAAGAAAACCCTTTAAGAGAATCAATTCATCATTTTGATGCTTGACAATAGCATTGGTCAACAAGTTTCACAGGAAATAACAGGAGGTTGCAATATGGAGCCATGCTAACTCTTTGGGGGTTTATTTTCAGGATCTATACAGATCCTCTCATTTTTCTTCAAAATGGAAGCTAATTTGGAGTAAATGTCCCAGCTTAAGACCATTAAGGTACACTAACATTTAGAAAATAACAATTACTCACATTTCTATAGTACTTAAAAGTTTGCACAGTTTTCTTTCCTCACAACAGGCTTACAATGAAAATTAGTACAAATATTTGTAATCCCATTTTACAGATGAGGAAACCAGACACTCAAGAGAAAGTGACTTGACCAAGGTCATATAGTAACTTTCAAAAATAGAATGTGAACCCAAGTCTCTGTCTGATCTTTTTAAGACTCCATGCAGTAAAGGAAAGATAATTCACAAATTCATTCATTTCTATTGTTCATAGAATGCTATGGTTTAAGTAGGAGGCCTTAGAGATCTTTCAGTCTAACATCATGATTGAATCAGAACACTGAGCCCAAGAGAGGAAAAGTGACTTGATGTAGTCCATATTTTTTGTTTAGTCCTTTTTTCAATGGTGTCCAATTCTTCGTGACCCTTTGTGGGGTAGAGATACT
This sequence comes from Monodelphis domestica, assembly GCF_027887165.1. Lineage (NCBI taxonomy): Eukaryota > Metazoa > Chordata > Mammalia > Didelphimorphia > Didelphidae > Monodelphis > Monodelphis domestica. The sequence goes on along the minus strand of NC_077234.1, from coordinate 127,141,960 downwards.
GAAGTGGTTTGGCATTTTCTTCTTTTTTTTTGTTCAAAGATATTTATTTTCCCAATTACATGTAATAATTTTCTGAAATTATGAGATCCAGATTGTCTCCCTCCCTCCTTTCCCTCTCCCCTCTTGGAGATGGTAAGCAATTTGATCTGGACTACACATGTATTATCATGAAAAACATACTTTCATATTCGTCATTATTTTAAGAGAATACTCATATAAAACCAAAACCCCCAAATAAAACCATAAAAAAACTGATGTGAAAGAGAGTATGCTTTGATCTTCATCTGACTCCAATAGTTCTTTCTCTGTAGGTGAGCAACATGCTTTGTCATGAGTCCTTCAGAATTCTCCCAGATCATTTTATTGCTGAGAGTAAAATATGTCTCTCACCGTTGATCATCGTATAGTATTGTTGTTACTGTGTATGTTCTCCTGGTTCTGCTTATTTATTCTATATCAGCTATGTCAGCTAGATTTTTAGGGCTTTTTCTGAAATTATTCTGCTTATCATTTCTTATAGCACAAAAGTATTTTACCACTAACATATGCCACAATTTGTTCAGTCATTCCCCAGTTGATGGACATCCCCTCAAATTCCAATTCTTCACCACCACAAATAGAGCAGCTATAAATATTTTTGTACAAGTAGTCCTTTCCCCTTTTTATGATCTTTTCAATATACAGACCCAGTAGTGATATTACAGAATCAAAGAGTATGTGTAGTTTTAAAAATTGCCCCCCAGAATGGTTGGGTCAGCTCATAACTCCACCAATAATGCATTAGTGGCCATTTTCTTCTCCAGCTCATTTTACAGATGTGGAACTCAGATAAACAGGGTTAAGTGACTTGCCTAGGGTAACACAGCCAATAAGTGTCTGAGGCCAAATTTGAACTCGGGTCTTCTTGATTCCTCAACTGATACTGTATCCACTGTGCCACCTAGATGTCCTTTTGGTCACACAGGAAGTTACAAGCATAATCAGGAGGAGAAATCAGTGTTCCTTTCATCAGTTGTTACTGCTTTTAAAGTCCTTTAGTTTGTTTTACCTGTTATGTCAGAGGTTTGTTGAGGTCATTAATGACTATTACAAAATAATGTCTTTACTTCAGAAGTCTTGTAGAGTCATGGTAGGGACTCTTATTTCATTTTTAAAACTATCTCTATACTAAAGCCTATAATGAAGCTAGAGAGTTAAGCTAGCAAATTTGAGAAACAGTGTGGCATTGTGAATAGAGAACTAAATCTCAGAGTCCGGAAGACCTGAGTTCATGTCCAGTCTCTGATAAAAACAGACTGGGTGGATCACTTCATTTTCTCAGTGCCCCCACCACTCAAAACACTTCAAGATAACTAAGTTGCAGAGAAGAGACCATGGGAGACATTGCTCACCAAGATCACCCACCACAGATGGCAACTGTGAGGATACAAAGACCAAAATGAAACCATCATCAACCTGGATGAGCTTGTATTTTATCAGGGAAGAGAACACATACCTAAAATGCAGTCATATGTTTGGAAATATTTAAAGATCCCTCTGCAAAAGCATGACACACTATTAAATTTAATCTGTATTATTTACATTTTCTCCTTCACATTATGATGTCTAGGCAGTCAACAAAACACTAAAACAAGTCATCATTTGGAGCATTTACCATTTTCCAAGGTATAAAAATGTTCCTACTGAAAATATAAAACCAGTTCCCACAAGCCAATATGATCAGTTTCTAGCACACTCCTGCTTATATAGGTACATACAAAATAAGACACATGGGTAAAAAATTATCAGAAAGGATAATATCGGTATGTGCTTAGCACAGTACCTGGCACTTAATAAATGTTTGTACCCTTCCCTCCCTTTACAAAAAAGAGAAACAAAACCATCAATCAAGAATTTTTCAACATTAATTATGAATTTTTTATCTAACAATGTATATTTGGTCACCATTGTTAATGTACACATTTTTGTATGATGTGGGGATCAAAATGGTTTAATAATAGCACAGCTTCTAGTAGTGCCCTATTGTGTAGAAGAATCGGAAGTTTGAGGATGTTCCTTCCTAACCTTGGTCTTACTGGGTGAAGGAATCAAAAAGAGCAGAAGAATGACAGAATGAGTATTTAAATGTTAATACAAAATGAGGGAGAGGCATTTTACAGCTTCCTGGCAAATATGAAGAATAATACTAGTGAGTTGCACATGATTTTTATTAATCTCTTTGTGTCTATTTCCTGCTAATATAAGAGCACACATTATAAAATAGGTCTTTATGCATTAGGTTCAAAGAGAAAAGAAGGGGAACTGATGGTCTCCTAATATCAGCTTGACTTAGAAGAATATTTTTTTATTTGATTAAGAACATTTTTCCATGGTTACATGATTTATGCTCTTTCCTTCCCCTCCTCTTGCCCTCCTTCCATAGCCAATGAGCAATTCCACTGGGTTTTACATGTGTTGTTGATCAAGACTTCTGTCCATATTATTGATAATTGCACCAGGGTAATCGTTTAGAATCTACATCCCCAATAATATCCCCATTGAACCATGTGATCAAGCAGTTGTTTTTCTTCGGTGTTTCTACTCCTACAGTTTAGAAGAATATTATTGCAGGTTATAAGAGTCTGAGATGAAATTAGACTCAAGGTGAAAGGCTCATTTTAGGGTGGTCTAGACCACCATCATAGACCTGACTTTATCTACAAAGCTAAATGATTTGGGTGGTGTCTAGGAAATTCAATCCTGCAGATGTTTGTTCCACATTATACCGAACATCCATGTATTTGGATTTGAGTGGATATAAAGACTTGATAAGAGGCATCTTTGGCTTTTCATTCTGAAGTTTTGACATTGTGTATACAGTTAAGGTCAGTTAAGAATAATTACTTTGATTATAGTTGAAACTGGGAAGAATATTTTCTCATATTATACATGTTCAAGCAAATATGAGGAAATAACCATAAAAGTAAAGTCCAGGTCATCAGATCAGCAATTTGAAGACAGGTTTAACCCATCCTCATGCAAGGAGCATGGAAGCACTGCTCTTCTAGTTCTCTGAATCCCATCTCTCAGAAACACACATACATTTTGCTTTGGCAGTTCAAGGGTGAAATGACAGGAACTGTTGATTGTTGATGGAAGCCAGTAGATATAGTCTTCAGCTAAATTTTGGCTAAATCCTTTCATTCCTCCCTCTAACTCTTCTAAGTTTTGTTAGATTTAAAATGGTTGAGGTCTTAAACTGTAGTGAGTTAAAATGGTGGAAGATATAAATGGTGATAGATATAAGAGAGGGTGAGTAAATTTGACCGCAGAAAATATGTTTCACTACAGTGTCTTGGTTTTAAATCAAATATAAGGTGGTCGCCAAGGAAATATTCCCAATTATTCAAATACCCAAGTCAACTGGGTTTTATAGAGATTTTTAATTAATAATATAATGAGGAATTAGAGAAAGAGTAGGAAAGGAATAATTATGAAGGGCCTCAAGCCAATATGGCCTAGACCTGAGTCTTAAGAGAGAGAATCAGTCAGTCAGTCTTTTAACACTCACCACAAGGTCTGCCTAAACAAGGATTCTAGTGACACCAGGCCAGCTCCATCTCAGCTGACTTCACCAGAGAGAGCTCCAGTGAGACCTCCTTAGAGATTGTCCTCCAAGAGCTTCCCTTCTCCAGAGCCTCTCTCAAGAGATTCTTCCCAAGTGATCCTCATCAGAGATCCTCCAAAAGGATTTCTCCAAAAGGATATATCCTCAAGAGATTCTGCTTTTTCTTATATAGGGGTTTTTCTCCCATGTCACCTCCCCTAAGACCCTACATCTACCAATCACTGTAGATGTTTTCCAAAGGACTGCCCATCTAAATTCCTGCTAAGTCGACCAATCTCCTCAGTAAGTCTGAATCAGAAAAAATGCTGCTCTGTCAACCAATCTCCTCAGTAAGTCTGAACGAGAGAAAACACAGCTGAGTCAACTAATCTCATCAAGAGAAAACTTACCTGACCCTTTTAGGTACCTAGCATCCCATTGTATCAATTCTAAAAACAGGCCTGGCTCAAAGAACTCCTTGCTTTATTATAAGCCTGGGTCCAAGTACTTTCATTGTTTAGCAAGGAGTTTTCTCTCCTAAATCAGTCTTAAGTACGGGTAGAGTAGGGGTCCTTCCATAGCAAGGAGTTTTCTCCCCTAAAGCAGTCTTAATTACCGTTGGAGTAGAGGTCCTCCCATTTCTGATCCTGGCGAGTTCTCACATCAAAATGGGGAATGTTTCTCAGTAGGGAATTTGTTCCAATTAAGAATTCCCTGATGGGAAAATTTTTAACATTCACAAGTCTGAGAGATTTCAAGATTTACAGTTTCTTCCATCACATGAAAAGAAAGGCCATAAATCAAATTTAAGTTCTTGACTCCATTACAAATTCTGCAATAACATGGAAATTCTGTCTTATTCATCTATGTTGCCTCCTTTTTCCCTGGTACTTACTTAGTACAATATCTTACACATAGCAAGTACTCAATAAATGTCTATTTAATGAATGAGTGGTGCAAATTATTGACTTTGAGGCCAATGGCATACACATTTTTGTGCAAATGTTGAAAGCTCATGGCCCCAAAGGGAAAAGTCTACATTTTAATCTCACAACTTTGGAGTTTAATCAATAACTGTTCAGATTATTAGAATAGAATTGGTATGATCCAAAGTAAAGTGACTACTCCATAGACGAAAGAGGGGCCCCACTCTCCTCCAGTGCTAAACTTAACACGAATACTCACATCTGGAGACAAGCAGGACAACCCAGGATGGCTTCAAAAGGAAATATGCATCGGCTCAGACAGACTGGGGAAAAGTAGTTCCCCTCCATAGCAAACAAGAATGTCTGTGCTAAAAGGAACCTGAATCATACTGCCTGCTATAGGATATGGCTTGGAAAGTGGTGGTTGGTTTGGTTTTGTTTCCATTCTATTTACTTTTGAAATTCTTTTATTTTCTAGTATTTATATACTGCTTTTGTTAGGACTTAGAAGACTGTTTGTACCTGAGGCTGTTTCTTATATATAATGGAGACTTTAATTAGGTCAAAGATATATGGAGTCTAAAATATAAGCTACTCTGTGGGATTTTTTGTTTGATATAAATTCATATTCCCTTGGAGTATGGAGGAACCTGAAGACTCAGCTGTGAGTTGCACCATTTAAGTCCTAAGAATGGCACTCCTCTCTGAATTTCAATATTATATGTTCATATAGTGGTACAAGGCTAGTGTTCATATAGTGACACAGTTATAGGCTAAAGGAGTTCTATCACATTTGTGGAAATTATCTATCTTGATCCCTTTCTATCTCTCTGTCTATCTCACATTCATATTTTGTATGAACATCACTTTTGTACCTATTTTAAAATTCATATTATAATAATTTGGGTATATTTTATCTCTTCTACAAGACTATGAAAACCTTTCGGAAAACAACAGTACCTTCTTTAACTCTGTGTTCCCAGAACCTAGCATGGATACAGAAGGGACATTATAAATGTTTGTGAGATTTAACTGAAAATTTAGAAATTATATTGCACACACTTAAATAACCTCATAATAGTATTTCCAAAAGACTGATGAAACCTTCCATTTCTCAACAGAGAGATAGTTTGATGCTATTTTTCCTCACATTTATAGAAATAGAACATGGATCACCCTTGTCATACTCTCTCACTATGCTACCCTCCAATTGCGGGTCTCACCACTGTCCCATCTTTCTTCTCACTGTGCAAATATTTCATTGTCTTCTCCAAACCACCTAACTAAACATATTTGGAAGCTTCGTAGTTTGATACTCTCTTTTCAACTGAATGTGGCAATGAGCGATTTAATATTGCTTAATTTGTGTAAGGAAAATGTGTATGCAAACATTTGTCTTAGTTACTGTGAAGGCAGATAACCACAGAATCCCTATATTTTTAGTTGAAAAAAACCTCAGCAGATATTGACTACTACCCATACTTCAAAGGAATTCCCTAATATGCCATATCTAACAGTTATCTAATCTCTGCCTGAAGATTTCCAAGATGAAAAAGCCTACCATCCTTCAAAACATCCCATTCCCCTTTTGGACAGTTCTAATTGTTAGTAAGTATATTCTTGATATCCAGCTCATGTTGGCTTTTGTAATTTCCATCCATTGCCCCTGGTTTTTTTCTTTTTAGGACCAATCAAAATAAATGTCATCCTTCTTCTGGAATAGTCTTTCGAGTATTTGAAGATAGATATTTTGTCTATCTCTACAGTAGGCTAAACAGCTGTAGTTTCTTTAACTCTTCTTTCTATGACACTATCTGAAAACCTTTTACCATTCAGGTCTCTCTTCTCTCCCCTGCACCCTCCCCCAAGTCCCTGAACAATCTTTAGTTTGGCAGTATCCTTCTTAATCTGGTACCCAGAACTGAACACAATACTCCAGAGGAAAGTGTAAAGGGACTTATTCCCAGAGGTTATGTTCCTCTTAATGCAACTCAGCATTATCACACTAGTTTTTTTTTATTGCCAAATATATAAAAAGGTATATAAAAAAGAAAAGGTTAATTGAGGGTAACCACATTACTAAGATATTTCCTTTGCAGTTTTTTCATGTAAAGAGTTCTTAGAGCCTCAAAGAAACATTAAAAGATACTTTCAAGAGAGCAGAAGGAAGTTCAGAAGAGGTCACAAATCAAATGAGCAAATCAACAAATATACAGTGTTCAAAGTACCAAAGCAAATTCAAAATATATTTTTTGAAATAAACATTTTAAAAATAAAATATGTATTCTTTTAAAAAGCAAGCTGCATATAATAGAGTTTCATGTTGTCATATATAATCCTCTTTTTCTCATCATTGTATAAAGAAATATGATATTCAAGTTAGGTGATGTTTTGTCAGACTACCAGAAATTAAAAAGAAAAGTGGGCCTTGGTTGTTGTTTGTTGTTGTTTTTTAATAGGAGGGGAAGAGTTCTTAGGATGGTTTCCTGCCAACCTTTGTTAATAGTCATGAAGACTTTATGGTTATTTTATTCTATAATGTTATAGCTAAGGTATATCCCATAAGAATGAAGGATCTAGGGCAAGAGTGGAAATCTCTAAGAATCTTTATGGTTTTAGGTAACTATGTCTTGGACATGGTGCCTGGGAAGCTTTCCATTTCTAATAAATAGAAAGATAAAGATATATGTAGATGTATAGATATATAATTCATAGGGATACAGTCCCTACTCCCAAAGCCACATTCATCTGGTAATAATTCTTTAAAAGATGTTTTGTGACACTTCCTGCTCTTCTTTCTCTCCCAGATGTTCACCTTCTGTGATGATATTGGGAGGACATTAGTATCCATGGTTACTTTTGGGATGTTTAGATAGAACACAGTAAGTTCCTAAAGAAGTATAGCTAAAAGTAAATAGCTGTTTTGTTCAATTCTCCTGTTCCTAATTAACAGACAAACTGTTTAAGAGAATACAGAAGGCTAAGTAAGGTATCCCCTTCAGACTTTGTAGGTTAAGAAGACTATCCTTCCCTTCACCTTAGTTTTGATTTGAAAAAATGCTAGATGTTTACATGTACTCACTTTGCACTCTCTCTTTATCAGCTCCATATAATCTGGTTTCTGATCCCAACTATTCTACTTAAGCTGCATTCTCTATTATTATTCAGTCATTTTCAGTCATGTCCAACTGTTTGAGACCCTATGTGGAGTTTTTGTGGCAAAGATACTGGAGTGGCTTGCTATTTCCTTTCCCAGATCTTTTTACAGATGAGCAAACTGAAGCAAACAGGATTAAGTGACTTGCCCAAGACTGCGCAGCTAGTGTCTAAGACTGTATTGGAATTCAGGAAAATGAGTCTTCATGACTCCAGACCTAGCACTCTATCCAGTACCACCTATGATCATTCATGAACATAATTCATTCATTCATTCATTAACATATTAATTCATTAAAATATTCAATTGCCTTTTTTCAATTTTTATTTTTCTGCAACTTTTAACAGTTGACCACACCTTCTTTACTAGCTACTCTCTCTTCTTGGAGCCTGAAAAAACTTTTAGTTCTGCTTTTCTTCTGCTCTCCAAAAATCTGTCTCCTGATCTTGCTCATCAGCATCAGTCTGCTACCCAAACTTTTAAACCTGGGTCATCTCCAAACATCTCTCCTCAGTCCTTTTTTCCTCCCTCTGTATGTGTGCTATCTTGAAAAAGTTTAACCATTGCCTTGGCTCCAAATTCTACCTCTATATAGATTGTGTTAGTAGTGATTTAGAGCATTTTTTTCATATACCAATATATGGCTTTGATTTCTTTCTCCAAAAGCTCATAACTTTTGCCCATTTATCAGTTGGAGGAGACTCAACCCCATACATTTGACAGTTTTCTATATTTGTTAGATATTTCCCCCCATATTCTTCTTTCTCTCTAATCTTTGCAACATTTGTCTTATTTGTACAAAAATATTTCAGTTTAATATGCTCAAAATTACACATTTTATATCTCACAATATTTTTTTCTGTTTTTTACTCATAAATTTCCCTCCTGTCCATAAATGATAGGTAATATGTTCCCTGCTCTTCTTATTGTATATGACATCTCCTTTTACATTTAGATCTTATAACCATTTCAATGTTATCTTAATGAATGGTGTAAGGTACTGATCTATACCTAGCTTCTGCCAAACTACTTTCTAGTTGTCCCAGCAATTTTTACCAAATAGTGATTTTTTCCCCCAATAGCCTGGATCTAAACTTTTGTTAAATACACTAAAATCTTTTACTATTGTTTGTTTTATGTGTGTTCTGTTCTACTGATATATCTTTCCATTTCTTAGATAGTACCAGATAATTTTTTATAATTTCTGCTCTATAATACAATTTAAAATCAGGTACTGCTGAACCAAGGAAGGAAGAAAGGGAGGAAGGAAGGAAGAAGAAAAGGAGGAAGGGAGGAAGGAAGGAAGAAGAAAAGGAGGAAGGGAGGAAGGAAGGAAGAAGAAAAGGAGGAAGGAAGGAAGGAAGGAAGGAAGGAAGGAAGGAAGGAAGGAAGGAAGGAAGGAAGGAAGGAAGGAAGGAAGGAAGGAAGGAAGGAAGGAAGGAAGGAGGGAGGGAGGGATGGACGGAGGGAGGGATGGAGGGACGGGGAGGGAGGGAGGGAGGGAAAAAAAAGGAAGGAAGAAAGGAAAGAAGGAGGGAGGGAGGAAGTGAGGGCAAGGTAAGAGAAGACAAAGAAAATACAGCAACATGAATTAGAGAATTCTATCACCTTGACAGAGAGTATGGTCCAGAATATGTTCTCAATTGTGAAGCTCTTCCTATCTGGTCAGTATGCTAAAACAAAGAAAAAACAAATTCTACAAACCAAGACAGGTAAATATTCCCCAAGGAAATGTTATTGTGTTCATTCTTTCTTCTTTCAGCACAAGTCATTCAAAAGTGAAAAAGGGTAGAACCTGTTCCAAATTATATATTAGAACTATATTTTATCTGTCTTCCTTCCCACTACTTCCTATTTCCTAAAACTAGTTTCTTCACTTCTTCCAAAAGCTATCAAGCTTTTTATCAATCCTCCTTTTTGACTTTTAAAATTTTGCTCTCCTTGTCCCCAAACCCCTACCCTTCCTATACCCCCGCCTAGAGTGTTGGATTTGCTTTTCTCCCACCCATTCAAATCCTATCCTACAATAATGTCAGATCACTGAAAGGAAGTGTATGAATAATGAAAATCCAAGGAAAGATTGTTTATCTTCTACCTCCTCCAAAGAGCTTTTCAAGAACTCTAGCTATATTTACTTCTTCCCTGGGATACTTTAAGCCTCTGTTAGCACCTAATTGCACCCTAATGAACTCGTGTTCAGTTTACACTCTCCAAGCAGACTACAAACTCCTTTAGAGAAGAGAGCATGTTTTAAACTTCTCATGCCCACAATGTCTTCCTAGCACAGTGCCAGGCACATAAAGGCCTTCAATAAATATTGCGATATTTCATTAGATAGATGGTGTTTAGCTCAGCAAGGGCCATATTCATGGAGCATGCTTAGAAATGCCTCTCCTAAATCAGGGTGACCATGTAGAAAAGGGTGAGGGTGGCATTCTTCCATCCATGTGTGACTCATAGTGGAGAGGTTTCCCCTTATTGGCTGTAGATTTGATGATTCAATGGATTTACAAAAAAGGGGAGGATTCCTAGTCATTTCTCAGTGTTCAGGGACCTAAAGAAACCTCAGATGTTCAGATCTAGGAATGGCAACTCTGGGCACAATCCATAAGGATGGTTCTTGTTATGTTAGAAATAATTGTTTCCCCTCATCTTGAGAGTGTCATTTCTTAGCAGGGAAATTATATCATTTGAAAATCATCTCTATGGTAAAGTGACTTCAGTCTAAACATTGCTATAAATACAGACCTGCCTTAGACCTTTTTGGCAACAGGTGGAAGAGAACACCAAACTAAGTATCATCGGTGAAATTAATGGGTACTAACAGTTAAATCAGATAATTAAGAAGAAATTTGACAGATTTGGTTCTAAGATATTGTGCAACCCTTTGGCAAGTTTAGAGAAATAAGAGAGATAGATAGCATTGCCACTAGGCAGGGTTGCCTGAGATTTTTTAGAAAAACAAAACAAGCTGTCAAAAAAATATAGGTTGATTAACAGATTCATTTGAAAGCATCTCAAAACAAGTAGGTGTGGGTTATGAAAAACAATAGAATCCTTAAGCTATCCATGACACTATTGAGGGAAAAAGGTCAGCTATGCTCTGCCTTCAGTTTTTACTGCTTATGAAAGGCAGTGAGTCATCATTGCTCACACTTTGAGAAAATGAGACAAAACTATGTGTCACCTATCATTTCCTTTCCATCTTCAGGACAGTAAGAATAGAGGCCCTCTGACTTGGCTAGGGGAAGCCAAGAACATTTAAAGTTTTATCAAGTTTGACAAGGCACAGATTCCCATATCTCTGAGAAGGGGTTGTTGACATCCAACAAGCATGGATGCCAAAGATTCCAAATTATAATAGCATTAATGGAAGCAATGCTACAAGGTGCTTCCCCAAGGACTAGAAGAGAGGCTGACCCCTCAGAGTGGCCTTTTTAGGAATTATCCTTTCCAAGTTATGGATATTCTTGAGCTCCCGAAGCTCCTTCCTTGTGCCACCTGATGGGTGTACTATACGATCTCTATAAATACATTTTTTTCCAGTCTTACAATACTCTTGGCCTTTAATACTAAAGAGAATGCAAAGACACATGCTTGAGGTCTCCCTTCCCCAACTTGGTAGCAGTTTTTTAGTCCATTTTGGAGAGACAATTAAGTAAAGGGCAGCTAAGATAACCTGTACACTAACTCAAATCCCCTGAAAAAAAATTGTAAGACATGACTAACAAGTTCGGATTATCATCTTAATTAGCAAGAACCCCAAAACAGGAAAACTGACTCTTACATTGAGTGGGTAAAGTTCTATCATTACTGCATGCATTTTACATCTAAAAAAATGGTTTTATAACATCTTTTTCAATGTGTTTCACTTTGGCTGTAACACCACAAAATGGAAGTTCACTCAGATGACAAAAATTACCTTTTGACATAAGTATTTGGTGTTTGGTAACTGGGTTTTTTTTTTATTTTACTGATATCTCTGTTTTTATATTAATATCTCTCTCTCTCCTCTCCCAGTGAATATCTCTTCCAGGGATAGGAAGAAGCAGATGATTTCATTGTTATAGACTCCTAAATAAGGAAAGCAGATTTCTCCAACTTAGAGCCTTAAAGATTTGTCTAAAGCATTGAGAAGTTCAGTGACTTGCTTAGGAACATACAACTAGTATGAGTTAGAGACAGAATTTGAACTCAGTCTTCTTGATTCTCTCTTTACTCCATCAAGCTGTTCCCATCTAGTAGCAAAGATTTTTTTTAAGGTAGTTGGATGGGGGTGGGAAGAACTCAACATAATTACAACAGATTAGTTGCCTTAGAAAGTACAATAGATATAATATTCTACATACTTGTAGAATGTAGACCTGCGACTCTTAAAAGAGAAAAAAGGGTATTGCATTTTAGAAATTCTTCTTGGGAGACAATAATTTATTTTAAAAGATTATTTTTCAAGATGGAATTCTTGCTTGATATCTGTCCAAAGGTATACATTTTTCTCAATAAACAAAGTATATTACACCATACTTTTAAAGGGGAATTTCATTCATTTAAAAGGTAAGAAATGGTTTTACAATGTCTGAAGTTTTCTGGGTTTTCTACACACACAAAAGTCAAACAAGATAGGAATCATGAAATAAATGTCACTGGTTTCTCAGACTGTCCCATCAGAATAAGCACTTTTTAAAAAAATATCCATTTTAACTACCCATGAAACCACCTTCTTCCTCCAAACTCATTTCCTCTGCCAATCTGTGGATGGAATATTTTACTTCCATCCATTCACACAATAAAAGCTAGCAAGTCCTTCCCTACTTGAAATATTTGTAAATAAATAAAGGAAAGTCTGAATAACAAGACAATTTGGATATAACAATCCAAATGGAAGACTCTAGAATGGGGATTCTTAGTCATTTTTGCCAATGACAACTTTGGCAATCTAGTGAAATCTAAAAAAATAGATGTCTTATTAGAATAATAGTTTTTCAACAGACAAAATAAAATACATATGGGGCAGGTAGGTGACTCCGTGGATAGTCAGACCTAGAGACAAGAGGTCCTGGGTTCAAATGTGACCTCAGACATTTCCTAGATGTGTGACCCTGGGTGAGTCACTTAACACCCATTCCTAGCCCATACCACTCTTCTGCCTTGGAACCAATCCATGATATTAATAAGACAGAAGGTGAGAGTTTTAAAAGTAAATAAAATAAAATACATAGGATTAAAAATCTGTTTAAATACATTTACCAAAATGGTTTTTTTTTAAGTTCACAGACCCCCCAACATTTCCTCCCATGTAAATATCACCAAAAATCAAAGTTAAGTTCAGAAATGGCCAGAAATTTGTGGGAAAAGGCATGTAGATTTATCCGTAACTTGACTTTTGTGCTTTAAGCTCTGTGGAAAGAAAACCATAGCCTGGCTCAAATCAGCCCTTAGTTTGCTAAAAATATTCTGTACCGGGGTACAGCGAAGTATCGGAGAGAGAGTACATGAACTAGAGTCTTGTCCTAGGCTGACTTGAACTTTTGTCGGGTAGAAGGCGGTCTTGCTGGTCTCTTGTTTGCCTTTTTCTGTGTACATATGCATCGGTGTATTTCTTTGTTTCCCCTAGAATCAAAGTTAGCAAAGTAGCCCAAGAATGCCTATTTGCATTATGCTCCTGACATGCCTCATACAAGGAAGTGGAGAGGATTTCACACCACGACCTGTTCTTGAAAGATCCACGGCCCAGAGTCTAAACCAGAAAGAATCAGATAAGCTCTGATTAAGCAGACATGATTATGATGTTTATCCAAATGAAATCTCTAAGCATTTATGTTTACCCATCATTAGTTCTTACATAATCGCATTAGGTCAACAACATGTTGCCATAGAAGACTGTTGATACTGGCTTCAGGAAAATGAGTTGACTTTTCCTATAGCAGATCCATCCCCTTCCTATTCATTCTTCAAAAGACTCTTGGAGACTCGATTAGCTCAGAATGGAAACCTAGAGAGAATTATCTCCTAGGAAGGAAAAATAGAAGTGCAAGAATTCATAATGATGTTGAGACCCAGGTCTGCGAAGGCAATAAGATCAGGGTCGCCGATTTACAGTTAATAGACTTTGGAAGTCATCTCGAAAAGTGTTCTTCTTATACGGTCTGTGGAAACTATGGGATAGTGGGGACATGACTTGTCCAAGGCCATACAGGGAGTAAGATTGGTAGGGCATGTGGTATTCTTTGTTTTGTAATTATTTTTATCTTTTTTTTCCTTTACTTCATAAAATGGCTCTCTTTGCTATGAAACCGCTTTTTGTTTTGTTTTTCTGTTTGTTTTTCATTTCCAAAGCCACCTTAACTTTATATGCTCTTTACCTCAATACAATAATATAGTTTTGCAGGAAGAAAGGAATCCAAGTATCGGCATGCAAATAAGTCAACCTAGCCTCCCACTTTGCTTTTACAATTTCCATATCCAGTATGACAAGTTTTCCTAGGACAGGCCTGCAACCACAGACACATGTTTCACCCTGTTGAGACCTAGCAACAGCTAAAGCAAATCTAGTCTCCTCTTGGTATAGTCAGGCACAATCTAACACCCACACACAAAAGTGATAGAAGCCAAAAGTGGGGAAAACTTTCCACCCATTTGCTTCCAAAGCACAATGAGGAGGAAAAAGAGGTTTAGTGTACACAGACATGCCCAAACCTTTCCATTTGTGTGTGTGTGTGTGTGTGTGTGTGCACGTATGCATCAATGTGTTATATAGTAAGAGTCTGAGTGAGATGATGGTTAGAAGTCATCAGTAAGGACGTCCAGGGAATAAAAGAAGACTCAGGAAAAATCCTATCTTCTCTATTTTCTTGATTTTCCTTTCAATATGTTCTCTCTATTTTGTCTCTGAATTAGACTCACTTCATTGATGGCTTATATGGAATTGATTCCTGTATTACTTCAGCTTGGCTTGTCTCCCTTATTGATAAGTTTCCAATTGGCCCCAGGAAGTTTCTTCTGTCAGTACCAGTTTGCCACAGTGAGTCTGTAACTAAAATGTCAGTGGAATAGCTGAGCCATTAAAAAAGGACTTGATTTTAACCAGAAAAATAACCCAATTTTCCCTCTTCTTTCCCATCTACAACCAGAATCATTCATTAAGAACCCAAAGCTTCACTTAAAAGATAAAATCATCACAAAGCTCATCTATAAAACAAGTCTGGAAATATTCCTCTAACTAAGCAAAAGCTATTTTTTCCTTTTAAAAAAAAATACAAAAAAGATTGACAAAACATTTATATGTATTTTAACAAACATTCATAAGAAATTGACCCTAAAGAAACTATGGAATATGAGTGATGCTGTATCAAGTACATGCTCTTGATTCAATAAATCAATCATTTAAAAAGTGAGAACATCATAAGGAGAAGCTCCATATTCAAACATCAGAAGAAATAGATGGAAAAGTAATGACACTGTGCCTCAAAGTTTGTTTCTTTATAAACTGCCCACAATAACAAGCACTTCTGACTCGCAAAATTAGTCCTGATGTCAGTCCGTGATTCATGCCCTGAAGAGATCCCCATCTGGGTTCTCACACACTACTTAAAAGACAGAATTCCTAGGTCAAATGGCATCTGCTATTCCTAGGTGCCTCTCTCCTTATTGAGCTCAGAGTCCCTAGGTTTGCCAAGGTCCTCATATTCTTTGCTCTCTGCCTTAAGCTTTACATCACAACAATAATTTTATGGAGTTTGAGGCAATTCTGCTGGAAACAATAAGCTCTAATTTTTTTTCAAAAATTTTCCATGCACAGGTTTCTTTTAACATTCTTTATGACTGTTACTTTGATGTATATGCCAAGCAGGATAAACCCATGAAAGGCATCCCTCCTAATGAATACAGAGAGCTTTCTATAACTGCCATAGCCAGTTTGGCTAGTTCATTGGGTGTGTACATTTAACTTTTAGTTGAGCAATATCCAATTTGGCAAAGACATGGAATAATCTAAGAGGGATTTTTTTGGCTTGTTTGTTTTAATTACTAACAAGCCTTGAAAAACTATTAATATCTGCATATGTAGCACAAAGAATTAAAATCATAGGTGAGTCTACTTCATAACCTGTATATATCAATACATGTATCACACACACATACACAAACATACAACCCACATAATTCAGCAATTAAAAAAAGTAAGAAGTCAATGGAAGATGATGTGATCTAGTGGAAAGAAAATTTTTATATTATGACCTCCTAGAGAGGAGACAATTGTCTTTCTTTCCATTTATTTCTGATAATCAGTCACCCAAGATATCCTCAATAAATGTCAAGTCCATCAAACAAAATGAGTTTTAGAAAACTGGACACCTAGTCCCACTTTTTCTACTTGTTAGCTTTATAACATTATGCCAGTCACAACTGTTCTGCCTCCATTTGTCTGTTTATTAAATGGGAAGCATTTCTTCATTACCAGTCATGAAAACTATGATGAAAAATAAAATAATCCGACCAAAATGTCAGCTTACAGGGAAAAAAGACAAATTATCACATACCAAAATAAAGTCTGTTTATAAATCTAATGACCTATTTCTCTGTTCTTACCTGTTATTATCTGTCTTAACTTTGCAATATTTGATGCTGTTGACTACCCTCCTCCTGACTATTCACTCTTCTGCCAGTTTTCCTGACCTGGCTCTCTATTTATTTCCTCCCACCAATCAGATAAACTTTAAGCAGTTTCCTTTGCTAGAGCATAATTTATTTCCCATCTTTTACCATGACTATCCTCAAAGTTCTGCCCTGGTTCTTTTTTTTCTTCCACAATACCCCGTAGTTTGGTGATCTAATCAGCCTCTCTGGTTTAAAGTAGCATTTCTATGTAGATAACTTATAGACTGAGTTCTAGTCTACCTCTTGAGCTCCAAGTTCACATCACTAATTACCAATTGGATACTGTCAATTGGATATCATGTAGGCATTTAAAACATAGTTTTGTCAAAAACCAAAATGCATTACATCCTCCTCTCCCCTCTTGTCTCCTCCAAATTTCTCTATTTATGGTGAAGGTATCTCTTGGGTTCATAACATTGAATAATCTTCAACTTTTCCTTCTCCGTCAAAACTTATATCTAGTTAGTTACTAATATTAATGACTTTCTCCATATCATTTCCCACATTTATCATGCAGAAAAGAAAACTTTTAGAGCTAGAGTAGATCCAAAATAAGTGCAAAATAAGTACAAAAAGAACCAATTATATTATACATTCTACAATTGATCACTTGGTGTCTGCTTGAAAATCCCCAATAAGAGAGAAACTCCTAACTCTAAAGCATCCCATTCCACCTTTGGCCAGCAATAATTGCTAGGTTGTTTTTTCCCAGAATCAAGCTTGTCCACTTCTTTGCAATTTCTATCCTTTCTTCTGGTTATGTCTTAGAAAACAAAACAGAATAAATCTAATCCCCCTTCCATATGATAATCCATTATATATCTGAACCCCATGTCCCTATGGTTTGTCCCCCATGATACTTGCTCCTAATAGAACATGTACTCAAAGTCTTTCACCTTCCTAATTACCCTTTCATGAATATTTTTCCACTTATCATTGTCTTCATAAATTATATTCTGGATATGGAATATCTGTGGAGCACAAAAATTATGAGTTCTTTATTCCAGGGAGGCTCTGAGTATCTCAATGCAGCCAAAAATGTCATTATTTTTTCTGGTAATCACATCACACTTTTGTCTTATATAAAGTTTGCACTTCATTAAAATCTCTATATCTCTTTCAGACATATTTGTGTCTGACCGTCATCCTATACCTGTGAGGGTTGTTTTGTTTTTTTTTTTATTCACGTATGATTTTACATTCATCTCTGTTGAATTATGTATTACTAGATTGAACCCACTGCTCTAAGTCAGTAGTCACTAAACTTCATGCATCCACATCAATAAAAACATTTAAAGCATATACTCCAAATATGTATTCTTATTCATTTATAAATTTATCAAATTACTACTTCATGTAAAGTACATACATTATAAAATTTAGATATTAAAGAATCATTAAGTGGCTGTTGAAATAAGATTTGATCCTAAGTTCAATAAGGGGCCATTAGAGAATAATGGGCAAAATATTTGGCAGTGAATGAAGTGTCTAGGTTTGGAGTCAGGAAGATGCCTCGACCTGAATTCAAAACTGACCTCAGACACAATAGCTGTGTGAACCTGAGCAAGTCATTCCATTATCTTTGCCAAGAAAATGCCAAATGGTGTCATGAAGAGTCGGACATAATTGAAAAACAACTGAAATTGTCTTAAGTAAAAAAAGTGACATAGTTACACCTGCCCTTTAGGAAAAATCACTTTGGCAGCCATGTAGAGGATAGATTAGAGAGGAAAGATAATTGAGGCAGGAAGACCAATTAGGAAGATATTATAATAGTCCAGGTACGAAGGATTGAGAGCCTAAACTAGGGTGGTGGCTGTGTGAGTAGAAAGAAGGAGAAACATGTGGGAAATGTTTTTGAGATCCAAACAACAAGATTTAGAAGCAAATTAAATATATGGATTAGATGAAAGTAAGGAATAAAGGCTGAGGTTAAAAGTTAAGGTTGCAGACCAGGTTAGCTTTTCCTTAAATGTTATTGAGACATTTCTTGAGACTTTATTGGCTCAGGGCTAGGACTATCAATGTCACTTCCTCATTGCCTAAATTCAAAATAGGTTGGAGAAACTGGAGAGGATCTCAGATTTTGGTTGGTGATTGTATTTGATGGGAGCTTGGCTCAGTCCTCAATGCCTATTCTTGCCAAATATTCTTCCCCTGTTATAGCTAAGTAAGTCTTTTTGCTAATTATTGCACGACCTATAAGTGTTTCATTTGTTCCACTATCAAACTGAAACTACCAGGGAACTGGCCTGAGCCAAGCCTAGAAGAGAACACTGAGTGACCAGAAGGATGATGCCCTCAATAGCAATAGGGAAGGTCAGAAGAGGGGTGGATTTGAGAGAAAAGACAATGTAATAAGAACCGTGATGAAAAGTACAAGCCAATCATTCTTGTTTGCGTTATACACTCATTCTTTCCACCAAAAAATGAAAAGTTTCGGGAAGAAGGAAGAGAAGAACTTTCCTTATCAGAAGGTTCAGGCTGAAGAGTCACATACAGCAATCATAAGATGTTCTAATGCAGTGGATTTGGGTATGTGAAAGGATTAGGGGAGCGATAAGACCATATATAACTTCATGCAAATAAGTGATGAAATGTTAACTGCAATCTATCTCATCATGACTGACTAAAAATATAAAGAATACTAGAGCTCATCACATCTACATTTGTTGATTAGGGGAAAACGTTTAATTCACTATAATGAAACCTCAAATGAAATCTCTTTTCAGAAAAGTTATATCCTATCTCTATATCAAAATCACAATTCTTTGAAATAACAACAGAAATCATATTGTTTAATGACCCTCATCCTAAACATAGGGTGAGGCATGAAATAAAGGAGTTTGTCACTGGAATAGGGATCTAGCACAGAGTGAAAGTTGAAGAGAAATTCCCTTTGATGTTCTTGTTTGCAAAAGATATGATGATGATTACATTAAACCCTGGCTTGTTTTAGATCATCCTGGAATATACCTGTAACTAGTCAAAAAGAGTCCAGCCTCACTATCTACACAAGAAATACCACATGGATGAAGAATGTCTATTGCCCGGATAATAAAATGTCAATAGGTAAGCAACCAATAGTCCATCAGCACGTGTATCTGGGTCAGACAATATCTGTGTTTGCATAGGATATCCTCCTCCATGCTTCTGATGCATTCCCTCCTAATCTCCACTTCATAGAATTTCTTCCTTCCTTCAAAACGCAACTCAAGTACCATCCTCTTAAAAGCACCTAGAATAGAGTACTAGATCTGGAGTTAGGAAGAAGTGAATTCAAATAATATTTGTAAACCTTTAAGTGCCATATAAATTCTATCTGTCATCATCATCATCATCATCATCATTACCTTCTGTACCAGGTCTTTCCTGATTCCTTTAACTTTGATGCCTTTCCTCTCTATATACTTTGTTTTTATTCTGTATATACTTACATACATATATGTTGTTTTCCCCAAAGAAATGCAAAGCTCCTTACCTACCAAAATATACAAAATAATTTTATTAATATGATTGCATAAAACATTCTTTGCAGAAGTAAAGGCAGACCTAAATAATTGGAGAAACATTAATTACTAATGGGTAGACTGAAAAACATATACATAATGATACTTCCTAAATCATGTCATGTAATTGTTGCCATACCAATTAATCAAAGTATTACTTTACAAAGTCAGAAAAAAAATAATAGTCATAATTTACATAGCACTTTAAGGTTTGCAAATTTAAAAAATATTTATCCTTATCCTTATAGCAATCTTGAGACATGGTTGCTCTTTATTATCCTTATTTTACAAATAAGGACATTAAGTCAGACATAGGTTAAATGATTTATCCAAAATTATATCCAAAATCATCATCATACAACTAGCAAGTGTTCCTAACTCCAGCTCTCTTCACTGTACTGACTCTATTCCTGCTTACCTAATGATAAAATCCAAATGGAGTGACAAAAGTTCAAGAATCTCAATGGAATAATGACTGTGGAGGGAGCAGGAAGGAAGTGAACCTAGGAACACCAGATCTCAAACTACACAACAAAGCAGTAACCACCAAAATGATTTTATACTGGTTAAAAATACAAAGGTCAGTAAGTGGAACACATTAGATATAGAACATAACAGAAACAAATCAGCCTAGTGGCTTAGCATAAATCCATGGTCCCAAGTTCACTATTCAACAAAAACTGCTGGGAAAACTGGACAGCAGTCTAGCAGAAATAAGACTAGAATCAACACCTGACTTTCTGAACCCTGCAATTTATAAATTCACAGTCAGAAAGTTTCCTGAAAAGAATAATGCCCCAAATTTAAATTTATCTGGCATAGGTATGACTGTTGTCAAGACAGATTATGAAGCCAAGAAGCTGCTAGAATGAATGGGAAATGCTACTGTAATATCTAGATTTGTTTTATTTTTTGTCTTTGTATCTGCATGGTCTATTACAGTGCCTGGCACGTATTTAGGTGTTTAATACATTATTTTTAGTTAGTTTGGTTAATTGATACAAATACACAAGTCCAGTCAAAAATTGATCAGGAGGAGGAATAGACCAGATTGCTTTTAGGAAAATGCAAAATATACCAAAATAATGATAATAATATAACAGCTAACATTTATATAGAACCTACTATGTACCAGGAACTTTGTTAAGCATGTGACAAATATAATCTCATTTGATGCTTATAACAACCCTGAGATCAACTATTTGGCTAATTTTACAATTGGAGGTAACTAAGGCAGGCAGAGGTTAAATGACTTACCCAGAGGTAACACAGATATTTTGTCTGAAACTGGATTTAACTGAACTCAGGTCTTTCTAACTTCTGGTCCAGTACTCTGACCACTTTGCCACTGAGTTGCCCCTAAATTTCCAAATTGATGTATGACTTAGATGTAAACAAATAAGAACAGCAAGGAAGAAATTATCTTTCAGATCTATGGAGAGAGGAAGAGAATATGACCAAAGAAGAGATAGAGAAGATTAAAAAGAACACATAAAAATAATGTTTTCCCAAGGAAATCCAATACAACTAATATTAGAATTAGAAATAAATATCTGGAGAAAATACCTTTTCAACAAATTTCTCTGATAAGTCTCATTCCTGAGGTGTATAAGGAACTGATCCAAATTTATTAAACTAAAAGTCATATTCCAAGCGGTAAGTGGCCAAAAGATATACATAGCCAGTTCTCAAGGGAGGAAACATAAGCTATCAATAGCCATATGAAAATAAAAATTTCTAAATAACTAATAAAAAAATTCAAATTAAAATCACTTTGAGTTTTTACTTCATGCCTATAATATTGGTAAAGTTGACAAAGGAAGAAAATGATAAATGTTGGAGGGGCTGTGGGAAAATAGGCACATTAATGCCCCATTAGCAGAGTTTTTAATTAGTCGGTCATTCTAGAAAGCAATTTGAAATTATGCCCAAAAAGTCACTAAACTGAGTAATTACAAATTACCCAAAGTAAATTAGAAATTAGAAGTTACTAACCTCAGACCTAGAAATATCACTATTAGACCTATAACTCAAAGAGATCAATTAAACAGGAAAATGATCTATATGTACAAAATATAGCATCTCTTTCTTTCATGGCAAAGATCTAAAAATTAAATGTGTACTCCTTAATTGCAGAATGGTATATAAATATCATGGAATGTTATAATGCCATAAGAAATGATTAAAGAGACTGTTTCAAAGAAATTTTAAAAGACTTGCATAAAATGATACAGAATGAAAGATGATACAAAGTGAAACTGTTACAAAGTGAAAGCAGAGAAACAAGAGATTTCATTACAAAAACAACAGTATTGTAAAGTCAAACCACCTTAAAAGACTTAAGAATTCTGATATCCAACCACTATTCTAAGGGACTAATGATGCTTTTTATTTACCTCCTGACAAAGGTGATGAACTCATGATGTAAAATGAGATACATATTTTTGGACATAGCCAATGTAGTAATTTGATTTCTTTGGCTTTGCATAATCATTAGAAGGATTAGGATTTCCTCTTCTTTTTTCTTTATGGTGAGCAGAGTTGACGAAAAATTAATTTCATTAATTGAAATTTGTTTTCATTCATTGAAAATGAACGAAGGTAAACTTCCATATTGAATTCTTGATAGCTAAGATTGTTTTGGTTTTTTGTCTTTATATTTCCTAGTGTCTACCCTAGTGCTTTACAGATAGTAAGTGCTTTGTATTTGGTTAATTAATTGATACAAATGTACAAATTAAGTCAAAAATTAAATGAGAAAGGCAGACTAGACTGACTTTAGGAAGTTTCAAAGTTCCTTTAAGCTCCTCTTAGAAACAAAGACTCTTTTTTAACTCCAATATTTTACTAGTGTTGTTATTTGGCCATAAAACATGGGTCCCAAAGGTCTCCCTTGTGGCAAAATCATGGAAAAATATGGATAGGCGTCACCGAGGATGGGCAGGCATTAGAAGGAACATCAAAAATGATGAGAATACAGATCTATTTGAGTATTTAAGTTAACTTCCCAGAGTGAAGCACAAATCTCTGAAATCCTCCACTAAAAATATTGCCAAGTTAATACTGATCTATCAACAATCACCTCAGTTGACTCTTCCCTCTGTTCCTCACATTGGTGAGTTCTTACAGGAACCTCCCGTTTGGAAAACACTATAGACCAGCTATTCCTTACTCTCTGGATGTTGTCTACATTTCTACATTAATATAGGTACTTCCCTCTCTGCTTTTCAGCTTCCTTGTGTATGTCTTCCCTTGTTAGATAGAATATAATCTCCTTTGATCTGGTCTCAGACACTTCCTAGCTATGTGACCTTGGACAAGTCACTTAACCCCAATTGCCTGACCTTTATCACTCTTCTGCCTTGGAACTGATTCTTGGCCAGAAGGTAAGTTTAAAAAAAAAAGAAAGAATATAATCTCCTTTGGAACAGGGACTTTCTTTATTTTGCTTGTATTTGTGTCATACCCTCATGACCTACCACAAAAGTTCTTTACCTTTTGTTTTGGTCTTGAATCTCTTTTGCATCTAGTGAAGCCTATGAACCCTTTTTCAGAATAATGTTTTCAAATAACTTAAGGAAATGTTCAATTTTTATCAGAGGTTAATGAAAATAAAAATGTAATATAAACTTAATAGTTCATTGAACCACTGAAATCTATCCAGGAAGCCCTTGGGGGACCACAGACCCCCTGGCCCATTGCCCGGACTATTGTAACAACCTTCTAATTGGACTCTCAACTTCCGATCCCCCCCCCCCCAATTCATTCTAAATAAAGCAAACAAAATAACGTTTCTAAAACTCATCTAACCACAGGTCATTACTTTATTAAAGAAGTTTCATAAGCTCCCTGTGATATCCAGAGCCATAACTAAGAATTTTCTATCTTTGGGCAAGTTATCACAGCCTACACTCAGAATAAATGGCACAAATTGTCCCTTGATTAACTCATGTAAAAATGAATGGGGGACAGATAGGCAACATAATGGATAGAGCACTAGACATGGAATCAGGAAGACGGGTTCAAATCTAGCCTCAGACACTCCCTAGCTATGTGATCCTTGGCAAGTCACAACTCTTGTTTGCTTAGCCCTTGTGGAAGGAAGGAAGGAAGGAAGGAAGGAAGGAAGGAAGGAAGGAAGGAAGGAAGGAAGGAAGGAAGGAAGGAAGGAAGGAAGGAAGGAAGGAAGGAAGGAAGGAAGGAAGGAAGGAAGGAAGGAAGGAAGGAAGGAAGGAAGGAAGGAAGGAAGGAAGGAAGGAAGGAAGGAAGGAGGGAAGGAGGGAAGGAGGGAAGGAGGGAAGGAAGGAAGGAGGGAAGGAGGGAAGGAAGGAAGGAAGGAAGGAAGGAAGGAAGGAAGGAAGGAAGGAAGGAAGGAAGGAAGGAAGGAAGGAAGGAAGGAAGGAAGGAAGGAAGGAAGGAAGGAAGGAAGGAAGGAAAAATATTATATAAAACTATTATTAAAATATAAGTGAACTCTAAGTTTCCTTCCCATTCTAATTCTATAATCTGTGATCATGTAAGTATTATAAAAATTCAAAATAAAAGTGCTGGTATAGTAGGAGCAATATCTGCCATACAGTCAGCATTTCCTTAAAATGTATTGAAACTAGGGGAGGCTAAGTGGTTCAGTGGATAGAAAACCAGGCCTGGAGACAAGAGGTCTTGGGCTCAAATCTGGCCTCAGATACATTCTAGCTGTGTGAACCTGGGCAAAGTCATTTAACCTCAATTGCCTAGACCTTCAACCAATACTTAGTATGATTCCAAGATAGAAGGTAAAGGATTGGGTTTTATTTTTTTTTAATGTATTAAAACATAGTTTGAGAGTTCGTTCTTTTGGGGGACTAAGGTTTAGCATCTCTAGTGATCTACATACAAAAACTGGCTCAGTATGTCAGTTGCTCACCCTCAGTCTAAACTGGTATTTCAGTGGCAGGAAAGCTATGAACAACTGAATCACTGTTGTGTCCTTGTTAAGCATCCTTCCTATACCATGGCTAAATAAAATGCCTTTTCTTTTTTATATGTCAAATAATCTACAAAATTCTTCATTACGATCCCAAACCTGAAGCACTTGACCAGCTAGAAAGTGTCCCAAGCTATGACAATTTGTTTCCTTAGACTTCTCTTTTAGCTACAAAAGGGAAGGCATGATTTAGGGCCGAGATGTCAAATGTGTTGCCAACAAAAGTACCACATGAACCAGATTAAGCCAGAATTGGTAAATATTTAACAAAATGAATAAAAATACAATAAAAGGTAGATCATGTTAATACGTGGTTTAGACCCACAGGTATCCCTATGTATGTGACCCCTGTTTTTATTGGAGTTTGACACTATCGCTTTAAAACGCTCTATCTATATTGACTATGTACTCTGGGCCAGTATTGAGTACAAAGGGTAAAGTGGTTTAATAAGCTATAATGGAAAGAATTGCTTCAGAAGTTTCTGCTGACAAGATATAGCAGGAGTCCAAAGTTTAAGTACTTTATACCAACAATTATAATGGGAAATTAGTGTTTTATTGTATTTGAGATTCTTAATAATATTGAGTAGCTGAGGAGTTATGTTAAGTCACATCATGGCCTTCTTCCATAAGGTATCTACGCCTAAGTACCTAGCCAAGAGAAAGGTAAAACTTCAAATCATTCCCGAGCATGTTTGCATAGAACTTTCCAGTGATTAGCACAATGTCAGATACATTACTATTACTCTTCAGTAACTACTAGTGCTTAATAAATGCTTCTTGCCTAACTTTCCTAAAAATAGCCTTAAGAGGTAGGTAGTGAAAATATTATTATTCTCTCTTCATTGATGATGAAAAACTGAGGCCAGGTGAGTTTAAATGACTTGCCCATTAGTCATATAGAAGGGCAGTTAGGTGGCACAGTGGATAGAGTACCAAGCTTGGAATCAAGAAGACTCATCTTTGAATCCAGTCTCAGTCACTTACTAGCTGAAAGACCCTAGACAAGTCACTTAAACCTGGTTGCCTCAGTTTTCTCTTCTGTAAAATGAGCTGTAGAAGGAAATGGCAAACCACTCTAGCATCTTTCCTAAGAAAACCCCAAATGAGGTCCCAAAGAGTCAGAACTTGACTAAAAAGTAAATAACAATATATTCATATAACTAGTAAGTGTCAAAGCTTGACAGGACTTGAATTAGGGCCCTTTGATTCTAGAACCAGAATTCTTTTCCTATATCATATTGCTTCTTCAAAAGCAATATGCAAAATTCAAAGTAATGGCAACTTTCCTTCAACGTTCTTGAAATTTTGTATAATCTCCCATGGTCAATATTCAGTCTTTCTCCAACAAGGTTCTTTTTTTCCCATTTCTTTTTTGTTGTTGTTGAAAATTTTACTTATTTAGAGGATTGTGAATATTTTGCCATGGTTACAAGATTCATGTTCTTTCCCTCCCCTCCTCCTAACCCCCTCCCATAGCTGGTGTGCAATTCCACTGGGTTTAACATGTATCATTGATCAAGATCTATTGCCATAGTATTAATATTTGCACTAGAGTTATCATTTAGAGTCTACATCCCCAATCATATCCCCATCAACCCATGTGATCAAGAAGTTGTTTTTCTTCTGTGTTTCTTTTCCCACAGTTCTTCCTCTGGATGTTGATAGTGTTCTTTCTCATAAGTCCCTCCAAATATTTCTGGATCATTGCATTGCTACTAGTAAAGAAGAACATTACATTTGATTTTACCACAATGTATCAGTCTCTGTGTACAATGTTCTCCTGGTTCTGCTCCTTTCACTCTGCATCAATTCCTAGAGGTCATTCCAGTTGACATGGAATTCCTCGAGTTCATTATTTCCTTTGAGCACAATAGTATTCCATCACCAACATATAACACAGTTTGTTCAGTCATTCCCTAATCAGAGGGCATCCCCTTATTTTCCAATTTTTTGCCACCACAAACAGGGAGGCTATGAATATTGTTGTACAAGTCTTTTTCCTTATTATCTCTTTGGGATACAAACCCAGCAGTGCTATGGCTGCATCAAAGGGCAGACAGTCTTTTAGCACCCTTTGGGCATAGTTCCAAATTGCCTTCCAGAATGGTTGAATCAATTCACAACTCCACCAGCAATACATTAATGTCCCTATTCTGCCACATCATCTCCAGCATTCATTACTTTCCTTTGCTGTCATGTTAGCCAGGCTGCTAGGTGTGAGGTGGTACCTCAGAGTTGTTTTGATTTGCATTTCTCTGATTATAAGAGATGCAGAACACTTTTCATGTAGTTATTAATAGTTTTGATTTCTTTATCTTAAAACTGCCTATTCACGTCCCTTGCCCATTTATCAATTGGGGAGTGGCTTGATTTTTTGTACAATTGATTTAGCTCCTTATAAATTTGAGTGATTAGACCTTTGTCAGAGATTTTTGTTATGAAAATTGTTTCCTAATTTGTTATTTCCCTTCTGATTTTGGTTGCATTGGTTTTGTTTGTACAAAAACTTTTTAATTTAATGTAATCAAAATTTTTTATTCTGCATTTTGTAATTTTTTCTAGCTTTTGCTTGGTCTTAAAATCTTTCCTTTCCCAAAGATCTGATGGGTAAACTATTGTATGTTCAACTAATTTACTTATAGTTTCCTTGTAGTCATGTCATTTCCATCTAGAAATGAATTCAAGTCATTCACCCATTCTGAGTTTATCTTGGTGCTAGGGTGTAAGATGTTGATCCAAACCCAATTGCTCCCATACTATTTTCCAATTTTCCCAGCAGTTTTTGTCAAATACTGGAGTTTTATCCCAAAAGCTGGGATCTTTGGGTTAATCATAGACTTAAGCTAAGGTCATTTACCCCAAGTCTATTCCACTGATCCTCCCTTCTATCTCATAGCCAGTACCATATTGTTTTGATGACCACTATTTATAGTATAGTTTAAGATCTGGTACTGCTAGGCCACCTTCCTTCACATTTTTTTTTCATGATTTCCCTTGATATTCTTAATCTTTTGTTTTTCCAAATGAACTTTGTTATGGTTTTTTTTCTAATTAAGTAAAAAAGTTTCTTGGTAGTTTCATGGGTATGGCACTAAATAAGGTAGGGTAGGATTGTCATTTTTATTATGTTAGCTTGTCCCACCCATGAGCAATTAATGTTTTTCCAATTATTTAGATTTAGTTTTAATTGTGTGGAGAGTATTTTTTATTTGTGTTCATATAGTTCCTGTGTTTGTCTTGGCAGATAGATTCCTAAGTGTTTTATATTGTCTAGGGTGATTTTAAAGGGAATTTCTCTTTCTAACTCTTGCTGCTGGGATGAGTTGAAAATATATAGAAATGCTGATGGTGTATGTGGGTTTATTTTGTATCCTGCAATTTTGCTAAAGTTGTTGATTATTTCCACTAGCTTTTTAATTGATTCTCTAGGATTCTTTAAGTAGACCATCATATCACCCGCAAAGAGTGATAGCTTGGTCTCCACATTAACTATTTTAATACCTTCAATTTCTTTTTCTTCTCTAATTGCTACTGCTCGTGTTTCTAGTACAATGTTAAATAGTAGAGGTGATAATGGGCATCCTTGTTTCACCCCTGATCTTATTAGGAATGTTTCTAATTTATCCCCATTGCAAATGATGCTTACTGATGGTTTTAGATATATACTGTTTATTATTTTTAGAAAAGGCCCATCTATTCCTATACTTTCTAGTGTTTTCAATAGGAACGAGTGTTATATTTTTTCAAAGGCTTTTTTGCAACTTGAGATAATCATTTGATTTTTATTGGTTTGCTTGTTGATATGTTCAATTATGTGGATGGTTTTCCTAATATGGAACCATCCTTGCATTCTTGGTATAAATCCTACCTGATCATAATGAATAACCCTCATGATCACTTATTGGAGTCTTTTTGCTAGTATTCTATTTAAGATTTTTGCATCTGTGTTCACTAAGGAGATTTGTCTATATTTTTCTTTCTCTGTTTTTGACCTGCTTGGCTTTGGAATCAGAACCATATTTGTGTCATAAAAGGAATTTGGTAGAACTCCTCCTTTGCTTATTCTGTCAAATAGTTTGTATAATATTGGGATTAGTTATTCTTTGAATGTTTGATAGAATTCACTTGTGAATCCATCAGGCCCTGGGGATTTTTTTCTTAGGGAGTTCTTTGATGGCTTTTTCAATTTCTTTTTTCTGATATTTGATTAAGTATTCTATTTCTTCTTCTGTTAATCTAGGTGATTTATATTTTTGTAAATATTCATCCATATCACCTAGATTGGCATATTTATTGCCATATAATTGGGCAAAATCATTTTTAATAATTGCCTTAATTTCCTATTCATTAGAGGTGAGGTCTCCCTTTTCATCTTAGATACTGTTAATTTGGTTTTTTCTTTCCTTTTTTTATTAGATTGACCAGTACTTTGTCTATTTTATTGGTTTTTTCAAAATACCAACTTCTAGTCTTATTTCTTAATTCAGTGGTTCTTTTACTTTTTATTTTATTAATTTTGCCTTTAATTTTTAGGATCTCTAATTTAGTTTTCATCTGGAGATTTTTAATTTACTTTCTAGTTTTTTAATTTGCATACCCAATTCATTGACCTAGGTCTAGGAGATCATTTCTCACCAGATTTAACTGTTATGAGTACCAACAGATTCTATGGTGGATTCCAGTTATATCTCTAGTGTTTCTTCTGACCTCTTAAAGCTTGAATGATCATAATCTAGTCCATTCCATCTCTGAAACTAATTTATCAAAGTTCAGAAAGTATAAAACCATACCATTCAGAACTACATAGCAGCCTGAGTGGGGAGACAAGGTAATCACAAAAGCACCTGTTGATGCTGCTACCATTACCTCTATCCTCTCAATCTGGAGGTTTATAGCATTTCTTCTTCCTCCTCACTCAAAATCCTCTGGTGAGATTGAGAGGAATAATTTTTTCCAACATTTTGTACATACCCTCAATTCTGGCTCAGTAACCAATGAAACAACTCGAAGGGACTCATGAAGGAAAAGGATATCCACCACCATAGAAGGAACAGACAAAGCACAAATTCAGATTGAAACATACTTCTTCACTTTATTTCCTCCATGGATTTTTCAAGACAATGTGTGTCTTGTTTCACAACAATATGAACAGGGAAATATGTATTATATGATAATATATGTATACTCTATATCATACTCCTTTCTTTGGGGGGAAGGAGGGGAGGAGTGAAAGGGAGAGGGGAAAAGAAAATTATTGGACATAGCTAATGTGAGAATTTGTTTCTGTAGTGTACACATATTTATTACATATTTATAACAAGTTCTATATATGTATTATATTATTTTTATGCTACATTTTATGTGATATATTTTAAAAATAAAAATAAATGGTAAAAAAACCTATACTTCACCATAAAATAAGTGAAAAAGAACTGGTATCAACACACACTTGCAATGCTTAAAGAACAAGCCCTTATTAGCCTGTCTCCTTGGACAACAGCAATTTCATCTATTATTATTTCTTTAATCATGTAGTAAGTTGAAAGGAAAAAGAATACCCTAAAGGTTAGATCCTCCGTCTTTGGCCAGTCCCTACATCACATAGAGATAGGGAAATGGAGGCCCTGAAGTTTAAGCTATTTATCCAAGATCATACAGTAAGTGTCGGAGCTGGGATTCAACACCAAATCTCAACCCTAAATCAGTGTTCTTTCTAGCATATCACACTACTTCATGAAAAAAAAAAAAGAAATTCAATTTTTTCAAAATGTCAGGAAATATAACTATCATCCACAACCAGTAAAGTAGCAATAGTTAATTAGTTTATTAAATAAACTAATATGCTGTATTGGGAAGAAGGATTTTTTAGGCAAATAGGCCAACACTGTTGATGGAAATGCAGGTTAGTTCAGTCATTTTAAGAATCAATCTAGCAATACATGCCAAGAACCAAAAAATTGGCCGTACCCTTTGGCCCAATAAAACCATTACTTGAAACTTATTCCAAAGAGATAATATAAAAAGGGGGGGAAATCTATTTGTAACAAGATGTTTATAGCCATATTGTGTAGAACCAAGGTGGGGGGGATGGAAGTAATCTAATACCCACAGCTGGGGAGAAATTAATGAGAGAACTATGAAGTATAACTATGTAGAAATATGGAAAGATCAATATACAACAATGAAGAAAGTAAAACTGGAAAAATGGATATCCTCTGATTTCAACACATCAATACAAAAATAAGCAGTTCAACCACAAAGATCATAAGAGAACTAGTGATTTTTGCATTTATCTTATTTTTTTTGTTGTTGGTGTCAGTATTTAAGTGTATATTTCAGTTCTACTAAAGTCCACAACTTCATCACTGTAGGTAGTGGTTCTCAAAGACTCAGCCTGGACAGAGTTCTCAATAGGTATGCCTTATGTTATGTGGAACTTCAGCTGGTATTGATAATCACATAAGAATCTCTCAATTCTCCTATAGTGAGCCATGAGCAAAAATTTGAGAAGCACAGCATAGATGCTTATGATGTGGATATCAATCTCACCATGCCAGAGCTATCAAATTTGTGATCTATAGTTATGAAGTTGTCCTAGGGCTGCTAGAACCAAAATAAAATGTAATTGGGAAATGTTTAGCAAAATAAATAAAAATATTATATAATGCAGATAATATTTGTGGTTTTATACATCAAAATCTAGCTGGGATCATTTCTACTTGAGTTTGATACCACTACTATACCTGGATTGTATTAGAATTGAAACATATTGGAAGAAGCCTTAAAGACTGTCTTGTCTACTCTTCCTCATTTCATAATTTTACAACTGAGAAAACTAAAGCCTAGAGAGGTAAGGAAAAGACAAAAAACAAAACAATACAGGTCTTATTCCCAGTCCAGATTTATTTCCATGATGCCTCAATAGAAGGTGGCTACTGTGGATTACGAAGAATTAGGGAAGTAATGCTCGGATGTGACATGGTATCTATCATATTTATGTTCATGCAGGAAGTAAACAGAAAAATAAGTTTTCCAGACTCTCTCTCTACAGCTCACCCTAGCAATTGTACTCTCCACCCAACATTGTACATTGATAAAAGCTTTAGGCCAGCTTTAGCCCATCTGTGTCACTTCCAGGAGTACCGAAGTAGTTAACCTATAAGATTATAGATTAGGACTTGGAAGGGAATCTAGAGGTCATTTTGTCCAAGCCCTTCATTTTATAGGTGAGGAAAGTGAGAAAATTGCCCTAAGGGTCACATATATGGTGTCTAAAGTATGATTCAAATCCAAATTTTGTTTTCAAGTTCAGTGCTCTACCCACTCCTTCATGATGTTCCCACCTTGATTAGAATAAATAAATAGATGAATTTTTTCTTTCTTAAGAAGACCATGCCTGAACTATAGCTTCAACACTTCTAGTATCCATACCTCAGTGCTATGTTGCTGTTCAGACATTCAGTCTCACCCCTTCTAATCCTCTTAAATTTCTATCAAAATTCATGTATCCATCTCCTCCTTTGCTGTCCCCTTTCTCCTTTTGCCTTCTACTATCCAATGGAAATGACTGAAATGACCAAACAACAATATCCAAGTAGCTAAACAAAAAGAGATTACATTTCTTACCGTTGGTCTTCCTTTTTTTTTTTAAACCCTTACCTTCCATCTTGGAATCAATACTGTGTATTGGTTCCAAGGCAGAAGAGTGGTAAGGGCTAGACAATGGGGGTTAAGTGACTTGTCTAGGGTCACACAGCTGGGAAGTGTCTGAGGCCAGGTCTGTCTCTAGGCCTGGCTCTCAATCCCCTGAACCTCTCAGCTATCCCCACCATTGGTCTTCCTAAGAAATCTTAAACCCATCCCAACATCTCAACTTCAAATATATCCTTAACAATACTGTCAGAGTGTTGTTGGTTTGTTTTTTTTTTTAATATTTCCTTAGTGTGACTATGCCCTCAACCAACCCAGATTTCAGCTCCTTAATAGCATATTCAATGATGTGACCCTGGACAAGTCACCTAACCCCCATTGCCTAGCCCTTACCACTCTTCTGCCTTAGAACCAATACACAGAACCCTAAGATGGAAGGTAAGGGTTTAAAAATAAAGAAAGAAATAACATAGATGGTTTTCAAAAATTCATCACTCAGAAAATAATCTGCCGACAAATCTCCCTGAACTTAGCAAAGCTGCCAGACTGACATATTAGTCCTCCCAAAATACCATGTTCACCCATTGCACCCCAACTCTAGAACTCAAACGATTCTCCACTGACTATCAGATCAAGTTCAATATTCTGGGTCTGCAATTCAAGGCCACTGTTTTTTTAAATTACCACATCACTCACTATTCATCAAAATCTATCATATATTCCATTCTAGCTAGTCTCCCTATCTTGCAGAAGCCCACAAAGATACACACAAACATATATACGAGCTCCTTTTTTATTTCATTCAGGCCATTCTCCCTGTATTTCCCATACCAACTCTTCTCTAGCAACTAGATACCACTCTTACAGCAAGATCTGGCTCAAGCTCCATCAACTCCATTTAGCCATACCCAATTAGTTGATACTTCAAGGATCTTTCTCTTTATCAAGCTCCAAAAGCACTTATAATTTATACCATGTAATTTAAACATTAATTATAGCCTTCTCTAGATATGTACATACATCAGCCATGTAGACATATGTTTGTGTGTATGTTCCTATTTTTCAATAAGACTGTACGCTACTCAAGGGCAATGTCATATACTCTAAGACCATAAGCATTCATAAGAGTTTAGGCCAGTACTGTTGGCACACTAGGTCCAAGCTCTTATGTCCACTTGCACCCATGACATTTTAGCATACTAGAACCAGAACACGCGATGCTTACTAAAAACTTGTTAACTTAATAGCCACCGTGCTGAGAATACTTTGTGAATTAGTCTTCATATGCACAGATCTGTCTAATTCTGAGCAGAAAATTGCATGATAATTGATTGCCATAATGAACCTCTTAGGTGATCTCGAATAAGACTGCAACTTACTTTCCCCAAATAGAAAATGAAGGGGTTGTTCTACATGATCTCTCTGGTCTATTATAGGTCTAACATTCTACAAACTGAGAAAATTCCACATGACCATGAATACTGATATAATAGTCTTGATAGGGAATGGGTACATTCAGTCTGTGGTGATTTTCTTCTGTCCTTCAAACATTACAATACCTTAATGGCTAGAAAAAAGAAAGGAGTAAAGGAATAAAAGAACATGTTAAACTGGGTAAGTAAAAGGGCTATAAATTTTAATCCATTTTCTGTGACTGCTTTTTCAGAAAAGCCAAGACATACCTCTCAAATTGGTATTTTTCATTTTCTTCTAAAAGGAACGGCCAAGAAAGCCTGATCAAATCCATGTCGAGCTCAGAAATAATCTTGAGATAGGTAATTTTACTGAATACTTTTCCAAAATTTTCTGAAATAACATTTCTGCATAAAAGACGAACTTTTATACTTGATATATGAATCCTATAAGGACATGGCAAGGATATTTCAGGGTGAAGGCCAGTCCTAGGTTTGGTAAGGAAGGAGAGTTTCACTTAGTACTGTCATCCCTTTTAGTATAGTTCTTTCTGATAACTCCCTACCCCCATGATATTTTAGTGGTGTCTGCCCCAGGGCTCCCTCGGGGGTTCTTTACCTTCCCAAGTCAATGTGCCTGTCCTACCAGAGTTTGTAAGTGGTAATCCTCACTTTCAATTAAAATTACATTGAAAATATCACCCAAAAAAATCATCCAAGAAATATGTCATCAAAAGAAGCCACAGGGTAATCCATCCTCTGCATTGAGACCCACGGAATGTCAAGACTTGTAGGAAGTTCTTTGGGTGGAGCATTAATATCTCCTCTCCAGGGAACTTAAGGGAGGGCTTAAGAATCACGAAGGAAAAGATCTGGATAGAACATCATCTGCACCATTGAAGGAATGGTTCCCACATGTATGAGCTTAGAATCTGAGAAATAGAGTAGTGAGATGTGCTCTATAATTTACCTACAAAGTTTCTATGCCAACATGATATTTGAATGAATGCCAATCTATAGAAGACAGGCAGCATGGTAGAGTGGGTGGAGGGCTAGCTTTGGAGACAAAAAGATCTGATTTCAAGTTTTCCCTCTGATACACCCTGACTTTATGACTCTGGACAAGTCACTTACCCTCACAATCCCCCAAGCAACTCTACTAAGACAAGTCATGGAGCAAAAGCCAATCTGTACTGATAGAAAGAATGTTCTATGAAAAATGAAATGAAAGAACTAGTTTTGGTTTTTTTTTAATTACAGAAGGGAATGACAGGCCAGGGCAACACCAGTTTAAAGAACAATCTCATTTTCAATACATTGTTGGGGTTAGTGATGGAAAATTATAAGTAAGAGCATTTCACAAACTAACCAAAAGCAATTGAGAATAAAAAATGAGTTCGTAGAGAGTTTGGCATGAAATGTAGCTAATCCAGATCATCCTGAAAATATTTATGATTATCATTAGTAATCATATTAATAATAGCAGCTCATATTCATTTTGTGCCTCCTCACAACAACCATGCTTTCTAAGTATAAGTATCCCTCATATTTTACAAATGAGGAAACTTAGGCTCAGCAAAAGTAAGTGACTATTCCAGGTCATTCAGATAGTCATTGTAAAGCTGAAATTTGAACTCAATGCCATCACTCTTTCCACTGCACCAAGTTACATCTATATAAGATATAGCCTCTGACTTGTAAGAATTTACAATCTAGTTGAATAGATAAGACATAGACATAGACACTTCAAAAAAATAACAATACCACAAACATAAAATGAGCTAAATTTGAATTACATATGTCCACAGGTCTCCTCCAATCCTAAAAAACTAAGTCTTCTCTTAATCTTTCTATTCCATCTGGCAATTGCCCAATCTCCTTTCCTTCACTAATAAACTTTTTGAAAAAGCTATCTACACCCAATATTTCCATTTGATCACTGTTCTTTGTCCTTCTTTTCCCCTCACAATTTAATTTTAGCCCACAGCATTCTGACAACAGTCTATGAAAGATCACCAGTGGCCCATCCTCCTTAATATTTATGAAGCTTTTCACAGACTCTCCTACAAGAGACTAATTTTTTCCTCCCTTTGTTCAGTGGTATCATCTTCTCTCAATTTCCTTCTCTTTAACTGTTCCTTCCACTGACTTCTTGGATTCTTGGCCTTCTGGTGGATATTCCACAAGCATTTTTTTTCTTTCTTTATCCCCTCCCTTAGTAATCTCATTTGCTCCCACAGTTTACTATCTCTATAAAGATGATTTGAAAACTATTTCTAGTACTAACCTTTCTGCTGAGCCCAGATTCATTTTTCCAGCTGCCTTCAAGACAATTCTAACTACATGTTCCACAAAGGCTCCCAGCTAAGCTTATTCTCTTTCTCCCCAAAATGACTCTTCCTTCTAATTTCACTATTTCTGTCTATGACCCAACATCACAGGACACAATATGAGGATTACCTTATAAATAAGATTTATTCTTCATTTTTTTAAACTTCTCATGAAATTAGTTACCAGTCCCTTGATTCCCCCTCCACATTTCCCACATCCATCATTTCCTTTCTACTCCCACTACCACCATGAAAAACAAGGCTTTCATTACCACCCACATGGATAATTGCAATAACCTCCTATCAAGCACCCAAACATATTTTCTCCAGTATATTCTTCATACCATTGCCAAGATAATCATGTTCATATGTAGATCTCCTCTGTCATTACTCAGTTCAAAAACCTCTAGTAGCTTCTTATTCCTGAACGTGTCAAGTTCAAATCCTGTGCTTACAATATGAGAGATCCACAATTTGAAACATCTTCGTTTTTTCCAATCTTATCTCATATTACTTTCTACACATTTTAGACTCCAAATAGCCAAATATCTCTTCTGAACATTTTATGATCCCTCCTTTCTCCATAACTTTGCTCATGTTCTTCCCTATTTCTAGAATGACTTCTCCTTCCCCTATTGAATTCCTATCCCTCCTTTCAAGGCCAATTCAAATGTTTCCTCCTCCATGAAGCCTTCCTTATCTTTAATTCTCCAGATTTTTAATCAGCATTCTCCTTAGATTAAATATAGCATGTTGTTTTGTAACTCTCTAATGTACTTCTGTCGGAATGTTTCCTAATTATATTTTTTTATCCTCTGTAAGGGAAAAAAAGGATTAATTTATATTCAAAGGTTGGACTGGATTATATTTAAAATAGGGTCATCAGGAATTTAATTTATTCCAAAGAGATTTATTTACAATTTATCTACAAAATATAGAAATAGTGAAGTAAGAAAATCAGAGAGAGGTTAGGGTAAGATATCTAGCCTAAGCACTAAGTAATTTAGTCCAACCCCTGACTCAACCTGGTCAGGGTAGTTTAGTCCTTAACCAGAAAGGCCTCGGCCCTTGTAGCTGAGAACCTAGGGAAGTCTCTCTCAAGAGGTAGATCTCTCCTGAGGCTAGTTTCTTCAGAATTCCAAGAAAGGAGTCAGCTTTTCAGTCAATCACCACATGTCAGTGCAAAAGGAAGAAATTTAAGAAGAGTCTCACTAGGAATAGGGTCTCAGGTACAGTCAGCAGATTTTTCTCCAATCTCAACTCCAAAGAATGAAGAACTGACTCTCCCAGGAAGTTCAACTTGAAGTAGAACTCCAAGTAAAAACTGCACTCAGGAAGTTGTCACTCACTTTTAAAGATACTTTCTTTTGTGTCACTTCCTGTGCCTTCCTCTAATTTTACATCTACCAATCACAGTTGAAGTTTGGCTATAGGACGGCCCAGGGGCAATCAGTTTAATTCTAACTCATCACCCACTATTGCACATGTGGGTCACAGACCTCCCCCACTCAAGTGTGAATGGGGTATTTACACCTTTGATGATTAAATCTAAAAATGGGCAGATCTCCCCACTCAACTTTAAGTAGGGTGTTTACACTTTTGGTGATTAAATCTAAAAATGGGTATGGGAGTTCATTTAATTTTCACAATCAGAGGAGAGTTAATTAATTTCATTTTCACAATCCGGGAGAGTTAAATTTAATCTTTATACCTCCTACTATATTGTAAACTCTATAAAGGCAGGGATTATATCATCTTATCTGAACTCCATTATCTTCTCTTAATATCTAACAAGGTTCTTTGTATTCACTTGGTGATTAATAAATATGTATTTAATAAATCAATGAAAGAATGAGTGAGAATGAATAGACAATAAGTACTGTAAAAGGTTAGAGAGGGAAGAGATCCTTTCCAGACAGACTTGTCAGGAAAAGATTCATGAAAATTTGGATAAGCATAGAGAAAACATTCCAGGCTGTCAGATTGCTGAGGAAAGGAGAAAACAAATAAACATTTATTAAGCACCTACTATGTGCCAGGCACTATGTTAAGCATTTCATAAATATTGCCTCAATGATCCTCACAATAACCCCAGGAGATAGCTGCTATTATTGTCCCCATTTTGCAGTTGAGGAAATTGAGGGAGATAGAAGTTAAGTGACTTGTCCAAGAACACACACAGCATCTGAAGTCAGATTTAAACTCAGGTCTTCCTGACTCTATGACCAGAACTGTATTCCCTGAAACACCTAGTTTTCTCTAAGGAAGAGAAGATATAAAGTATATTTGGAGCAAGGTTTATAGACCAGTTAGCTACAGTTGAAGATTCATTTATGGAAGTTAAGGGAAATAAGATTAGAAAAGTTATCTGGGATATATCTATAATGGGTTTGAAATGTCAAGCTAAAGAAGAGAAAATCTTTTGGATTTTTATAGTGATATTGAAGGTGGTTGAGCTGGAGAGTAACAGCATAAAAATGGTGCTACAGGGAGATTAAGCTGGTAACTCTATGAAGAAGATTGTATAGGAAGATCCTACATTTAAAGGAATAGAGAGAATAAAGAGACCTGCTAGGATGTTTGAGGTACCAATGTCTGAGTCCGGATGGTGACATTGGGAAAGGATAGGAAGCAATATGGCAGACATCAAAAAGATGGAAGAGGAATAATCACTAGGATTTGCTAAATAGTTGGCTATGAGGGGCAAGGAAGAAGTTAAAAATTAACCCTGGATAGAGCAAGATGGGTAGCATGAAGAAAAAAACAAACCTAGGTCAAGGGCTTATCTGAGAGGACATTTCAGGGCCTGACTCAGGAAAGTAACAGGAGAAGACTTTCTGCCCGAGGTAGACAGTGTCTCAGAGCTTAGCATTTTCTCACTGGGATACTGTGGAATATTACTGGTGGCTGTTCCAGAGGAAGTTAGCTTACTTGCTTTTCTAAATGAGCCGAGCTGTTGTGTTGGCAACCAACACACATGACAGGCACTTAGCCAAGCATAAAGCAACAGGTTTAAAACATGTGAGTATTGTAGATCAACTGTCTCCCAGACCTTAGCTGTCTGCCTCTAGAAATGAGAATTCACAAGGCCAAAAGCTAGTGCCTAAATGGTAAGGAACAAAAGACTCAGATCAGATGATAAGCTATTCTAGATATATGTCTTTGAAATATAGATGTGTGGGGGCAACTAGGTGTTTAGAGATGGGAAGTCCTGGGTTCAAACCTAGCCTCAGACACTTCTTAGCTGTGTGACCCTGGGCAAGTCATTTAACCCTCATTGCTCTTCTCTTTTGGAACCAATACCTAGTATTGATTCTAAGATGGAAGGTAAGAGTTTAAAAAAAGAGAGAAAGAAATATAAAGGTGTGTGGCATAGCGAGTAGAAAGCTGACCGTGAAAGACCAACCTAGGAAGATGTGGGTTTAAATCTCACCTATGACATTTCTGGACTGTGCAAGTCACCTAACAGCTGAGTACTTGAGGTCGGTCACTCTAAAATATGTTGCAGATCTGCATTGATAGATGGAATGTCTCACCCTTGGATTCCCAATACCAATGAAATCCCAGGCTTGATCTCATTCCTGTCCCTATTCCTGTCATCATAGATGTATGTGAATTAAAGTCACTTTCTTCACATTGCAACCTGTCTTTGGGAGTCAGGGTATATACTGGCCTTCTGAACCCAGACAGGCAGCGTCACTTAATTAGCATAAATTATAGAACAGTTGCCATTCTGCAATGGCAATGGCGCAGCTCTGGAACCAAAGTTACTAAAGATAGGAAGGAGGGTGAGAGACTGAGAGACTTACCACTGACCTTAGTCGAATTACCTTATTTGCTGAAGTAGAGGCAGGCACATTAAAACTAAAGCAATTCTTATTGGTACTCAACAATTTTAACACTGAAGAAAACTTCCCTCTGATAGAACTTGGGTTGTGTCTGCAAGAAAGGGGAATGCAAGGGTTGAGTTTGTGAAACTGAACAGAAAGAGCTAACTGAGATAATTCAGCCTAAAGTTGCCTTTTCCTCAAAGGCAGTTTGTTTTATTCTGTTTTGGTTTGTTTTGCTTAGATTATCTGGACAATTGCACTATGCCTCAATAGCAGAGTCTAAGCATTCTATTTTTGTCCCATTTTAATAGGGACTAGAAACAATGGAGACTATTGAAGCATTTTCTTTGAGAGGATTAAGCCAGTTGAAAAGACAGGTTTCCTGTACATCCTCCATTTTCCATGATGCAAAAAAGGAGAAATTCTATTCCTGTCCTCCCCTATTCATTAATAATAATCTCCTCCTTTCCAGAGGCAGTCCTGAGACATAATGTGCCCTTAGTGGGTAAATATTCATTTTGTTAAATGACAGCACAAAAGACATAAATTAGGAAGAAGCCCACAAATTTGATCTCTAACCCCCAGGGCATAGCCCTGAAAGTAGCCAGAAAGATTGATCATTGCTTTTTTTCCCAATAACACTGTTTCTAAGCTGATCTACAGCCCTCCGAGTCCTTCTAGACCTCTGGACTATTCCAGGGCCCTGAGCTAATCTCTCTTGAGTATTCAGTAGTTCGTGCCACTCATGCTGTACATACAGATGCTCTGAAGTTCTGGACAGCAAAATGTCCATCCAGCCATCAGGCTAAGGAATCCCAGACAGCTATGAAAGTTTTGCTTTTTCTCCCTTACTCTCTTTTGGCTTCCTCGGGTCTTCTATTTCACTTACAAAAGCTCCATTCCTTTTTAAAGGACTCTACATCAGGAGCTCTTCATCTTTTCTGTGTGTCAGACCGCTCTGGCAGTCCAATAAAGCTTTTGAACCCTTTCTCATATTAATGTTTTTAAATGAATGAAATAATATCGCTAGGATGACAAAGAAAACAAATTACAGTGATATAGAAATACAATTTTTTCCCAACCAAGTTCCAAGACCTTCTGAAATTTATCTGCAGACTCCTTTGGGTTTCATTGATCCCCAGATGAAGAACTTCCAGACTGGATGTTTCTCAGAACCCCAACATTTCCTGATTCATAGAAAGAGACAACATAATACAAGCCGGGAGATGACTTCAAACTGTTTCATGGCAATTCAAGGGCAGGACAAAAAAGAAATGTGGGGGAGAATAGGGGATGATATTAGTCTTTTGAATCTTGGACTTGTGCACTATAAAAAAGACCATTCCTATCTCTATTTTAAAATAATTCATATCTATAGACATATATCATATTTACAACCACACTATGTGGGGAAAATAGTACAACTATAATGATTCCTTTTGCACCAGGGAGGCAACTGAGACTCAGACCCAAACTAAGTGACCTGCCCATGGCCACACGGATACTAAATATTGGCCCCTGCATCTTATGTTGATCTTTGGATTCCTGATTCAACGACTTTTCAACTAGCCACACTGTCCCTCTGCTTTAGAGACCAAGGTAAAATGACACATCTCATTAAAAAGGATCTGGTGTTTCATCTCTATAAATCATGTTCAGATGCATCAATCCAAGCTAGTCAGGTAGGTGGGGAGATGAAAAAGGAACTGGAGTCCAGTGCTCTACCCGAAAGGCCTAATCCTTGTCACTTGCTGGCTCTAATGCATCCTGTAGGTGGACATCTAGAAAATGTTTTTGAAATGGTGTCCTGATTGCATCAATATGTATAAATCTCTAAGAAACAACTAGTCTAGAAAGACATCCGCATATTTGTGAGTAATTCCAATTTATTAAGAAGAAAAAAAGAAAGGAAGGAGGAAAAAAGCCGTTTCAGAGGAAGGTAATGGGGGGGGGGGTGGAAGAGGGGGAAATGAAAGAGGACTCTCTTAAACAAATATCAAGCCAATTAAAGGAACAGATCCATGAAAATAAATGATTTACAGAAACAGGTCGTACCTGTGGCTTCTAGTACAAAATGCAATAAATGCTACACCTTGAATAACTAAATAAAAATGATTCAATGCCCAGACATTGTGACGAATGGACATCTTGCTAATGCAAACCCTCTGAAACAAAGACATTCAAGATCTCTCTGTATACATATTTTTTAAAAAGCATAAACCTTTCTTATCAGAGGTGAGGTGAATGAATATTATGGCGTTTATAGCATGTTTGCCTTAGCATTTGTCATGGAGAGAACCTGTGCAAAGGTAAGGTTTGGTATGCAGTGTAATTATTTTCCCACCTACTCTTGTCACAAGGTCTCCTTAGAGGGCATTTTCTTTCTTTGCCTCTTCAAATGCCTCCAAAATGATATCTTAAGGTCAAGAAACTCCAACAATGTGCAAATATCTTTCAGGACTAGTCAGTTTTCCCCCAGTTCCATTAGAGGGAAGTTTTATTGTAGTCAGCCTAAGACAAGTTAATGGAGGGTCATGTTTCTATTTACCTTGGGACTGGATTCATAAACCAAACTAACGACGAAACAAAAGGCCAGGCAGCCTGGTACAGCTCAGAGTCGGGCAGCCATTGTCTCTCTTCTCTGCAAGGGCACGAACTGGTGATTCTGCATTTCATACGTTACACACGTGTAATGAGCCTAGAGACCATACATGCCATATTGCCTGCTGTCGTGACATGTGTTTAGAGCACACAGTGTCTTTCCCCAGTTGTCTATGGGATCTGCTGGCAGGGTAAAATGTAATGAAAAGGTGTCTGGATTTCTTTGTGACACTGAATATTGGTCTTAGAAGGTGGGTTCTAATCATCATTAAAATCCAAAATAAAAATCTAAACAAAAGCAGTCACTGTGTGTGACTCCAGGCTATAAAAATCATTGTGGGGGCAGCTAAGTGACTCAGAAGATAGAAAGGGAGACCCAGAGACAGGTTCAAATCTGACCACAGATACTTCCTGGCAGGCAAGTCACTTAAACCCAATTGCCTAGTCCTTATTGTTCTTCTCCCTTGGAACTGAAAGTAGATATGGATTCTAAGTCAGAAAATAGAAGATGGCGGAGTGGAAGCAGAGAAAGCTCAAACCACCATGAAAATCATCTCCAGCTAACCTTTAAATAATTCCTCTAAACAAAT
Organism: Monodelphis domestica; assembly: GCF_027887165.1. Taxonomy (NCBI): domain Eukaryota; kingdom Metazoa; phylum Chordata; class Mammalia; order Didelphimorphia; family Didelphidae; genus Monodelphis; species Monodelphis domestica. The sequence continues at coordinate 127,098,745 of NC_077234.1, read as the reverse complement.
ACTGGACTAAGACAGAAAGTAAATGTTTAAAACAAAATCACTGTGGTGTCTCAAGAAGAACACTGGGGATCTGGGTTGGAATCCTGTCTTTGATATTTACTATGTGATCTATCTCTCTAGGTTTTAGTTTCCTCATCTGTAAATGAGGGTGGCCTTTTAAGTCTATGATTCTATGATCTAGCATCATTTGACCTGTGTGACCAAGAGCAAGTCACTTCCCATTCTTGAGCCTCTGTTTCCTTACCTATAAAATTAGGGGGTTGGACAAGATGTCCAAGGCTTAAACTGTGCCTCCCTTGTAGCTTCCCAGTAAGCCTTTTTCAGTTCATCAGTCAATAAATATTTGTTAAGCACTTATGATATGCCAGGCACTTTCTAGCTATGTGACCCTAAGAAAGTCACTTCACCTTATTTGCCTCAGTTTCCTCATCTTTACATATCATTTTAAAACTTACAAATGCATTCCTCCCATCAGCCTTGTGAGGTAGGTAGTACACTTATTATTTCAATCATTTTTACAAGTGAAGAAACTAATACACAGAAAGATCAAGAGATTTGTTCAAGGTCAAATCATTGTCAGAGACAGCATTTGAACTCACAGTACTCCTAATTCCAAGTTCAGAGCTTTTCTCCATCAGATCATGGCTACTAATGTAAGTCTGTGATCCACCAAAAGTTTTACTATTTGGGCTCAGAGAGAGATTGTGCATGTAGCCCACAGCCCCTTCACCCAATAATTGGTCCTTCTCTCCTTAATATATGTCCCTGACCTCTTCTGAATGATCTCAACAGATCTGGACTATTATCTCCTGATATTTTACAAATGTCTCCTGATTCTGGCCTAGACCTAATGAATTCTGTCTTGACCTCCTCTCCTGCTCTCTCCCCTTGTGAAGGAAAAACTTTTAACCTGCAGAGGTAATACCTACAATTAGAGACTGAAGCATATAAAATTAAGTTGAATAACAGTTGGTAATCTGTATTGGTATAGGAAATCCCCTCACTGGAAATTTGTAATGCCAGTAAAACATTTTTTAGATTCAAAAGTGAATCTCCTGAATTCTCTTAACATAAAAACATGAGAGTTATTGAACCGAGATATGGATAGAATGAGTTTGATGGGAGAAAATTCAGTCAGTCATCTAGAATCTATTGAATACTTACAATTTTCTAGAGAAATAGGTGGGTAATATGTATGGAAAGGGTTGTATAAGTGATGTATCAAGTTTGGATACACCTGGGTAGGCCAAAATGCTATCTGACTAGTTGAAAATTGGTAAAAAACTTTAAAGATGATATTTAGTAAAATTCACGTAGGAGAGGAAAGGAGGACCAGGAACCAAAGAGTCCTTTACTCTAAACTCTGGATACTCCTCCCTCCCGTTTCTATGGGTTTCTCAAGAAACCGTCTTCAAAGATCTTCTGGCTGCCTTTCCCTATTCTCTCTATCTATAAACTCAACACTATCTAGCTTTCTGACCTAACTGGTCCTCCAAAGGAATGGTAGACAATTTAATAGTTCATCAAAATTAGGATAACTTTGAACTCTTGGTGAGTTCACCCTCCTAAGCCTAAGACAAAGATGGCGTCCGGTCTTTCATACAGACAGACTTTACTGGGTCTTGGCAGTTCTCTTTCAGCAGCCAGGGAAACCTCAAGACACAGGATCTCACAGGAACTCAGGTAAATGAGAATGTGGAGACAAGGCTGACTGGATCTCAGGATAACAGGAAAAGCAGGAACACAGGAATCTTCAGCTTCCCAGGGAAAGGTGGGCCAACTCCCACTAGGCTCAGACAAAAGCAAGCCACAGAAAGTAACCTCTCCGATCCCCATGAAAGACAGGAACAAGAGCTCCCCAACTGTCTCCTTGGGTCCAGTTTTATCCCTTCCCCAGGCTCTAGAATACTGCGTGCGGCAAGTTCCCTCTTTGCAAACTTGCAATGCTATTTCTTTTGCTTCTTTCTGTGTCCTATTATGTCTCTAGTGCTTCATTGAGCATGTAATGCTTAATAAACGTCTATTGACCAGGGTACCAAGAGGTCAAGTCACTTACCCGGAATCACAGGACATAAAATAAAACTTGAACTGAGGTCTTCCTGACTTGGGTCAGCTTTAATTCAAAATTCTATTCAAAAACATTAATTAAGAATTTATAATGTAAAAGGAGCTAAGTCAAGCCCTAGGGATAGACAGAAAAATGAAATAGTCTCTGTCCTCAGGAAGTTTATTTTCTACTGAGATGGCAGACTGTTATTGTTTCCATTCATTTTGTAGATGTGGAAAAGTAATGAGGCCAATCAAATACATTCGTCATATGCGATAGATAGAAAAGTGGCAAGGGAGATATCATGGATTCTATCATTAGTAATATTACCATCTCATAGGACAACAGCCAAATGTGCACTTTTTAATAAATTGTAGGATCTGTGCTGATATTGACACTAGTTTCCATATTTCTCTAAAATGATGATCAAACCTGCAAATCAAAATAATCCTGAAGTTACACCTCAAGTTCATCAAGGCAACAATAACATAAGATAGAATAGTCAATATTGTGAGAGTTATACAAAGATAGGCACACTGATACATTGTTGGTAGAGCTGAGAATTAGTTATTACAACTTTTCTGGAAAGTAAAGAAAGTTACTAAAATGTCTATATGCTTTGACTTACAAATTCCATTGCTAGACATATATAAACAAGGTCATTAATTCAAAGAAAGATTTCATATATCAAGTCTTCATAGTAGCATTTTTTATAATAGTGAAGGAGGAAACAAAGTAATTTGCACATAGATTGGGGAATGGATAAATAAGCTCTGATACATGAATGTAAATGGACTATTGTGTTGTAAAAAATTATGAAGATGATTAATACAGAGAAATATGGAAAGACATGAATGACAATTCTTAACGAAGTAAACAGAGCCAGGAAAATAATATACATAATGACTATGAAAGTATAAATGAAAGAATAACCACAAAATAATTTAAAATTAATTGCAAAAATTTATAAAGAACAAGCTTGTTCCCAAAGAATAGATATGGAAAGACACCTTCTCTCAATATTTTGTATAGATGGGATGAAGATTCACATTGGAACAATGTATATGTAAACAGATTTTTTTTTATATATTGGTCAGGTCCTCTTCTTCCTCTTTTCCTTTTCTAAAGAGTTGGTTTTTTGTTTTTGTTTTTGTTTTTAATAAGGGATAACTATGAAGTAGATGAGAAGTAATACAGGAAGAAATTTAGGAAATGTAAAAATAAAAAATCAATTATTTTGTTTATCCTGACTAAATCTGCCATCCTTTGTTTCTAAACTGCAGGGCTGTTGGGCCAATAAAACCAAATAACACAAAAGGATATTATGTATTAAATAAATAATCATGAAATAAATGAATCAAGCCTAGTTAAACTGTCCCAGTTAATTCCTAGAATTACTAGGAGGTCAGGTCAAAGAGATAGCAAATTATATAAGTATAAATGTAACATCCTATGATTTCTTTGTAAGCAGTATCACGGAAGTCAGTTCCAAATTAGTCAAAAACCAAAACAGAAAACACACACCAAGCCATTTAGAGAATCCAGATATAGGGCTTTTCTTGAGTTCGTCTAAAATGTGGCAGTATGATCATAGGACCACAGATTTGAAATGCAAAAGATCTCAAAAGGCATCTAGTACAACCTTTCCATCTTAGGAAACTGAGGTCCAAAGAGGGGAAATGACTTGCCCAATAATTGTACTGGGATTCAAATGTGGATTCTCTTATTCTGAAGCTAGATAACTTAGAATTATTCTGAATCTTTCTGCTTTACCTTGCAGCTTTTGTTGCCAAGTCCTGTAAAGAATTTATGCCCTTTCAACATAAATAATTCATTCTATCAATACACATATTGCCATTTAAAAGTAAATTGCTCTTCCTTCTCCTGAAATACTAGATTGTTTTCATTATTCTAAAAGTAACGTGACTAAAAGCTTTTTAATTGAGTCAGCCATGCAAGGCCAGTGAGCCAGGTGCTATCAATTGTTTGCCAAACTAGCAATCCTGGTCCATCGATTAACCATCATTTTATGAAACTAAGGAGTAGTCTACTAAGGCTATATTTCATTCTCTTCTAACATAGCTAATGTAGCAAGTTGTCAATCATCACCTTCCCAGTTGGCTTTTCTTTCTGTCACTTATATTACGAACAATAAAAAGGGAGGGAAAAGCGCCCTTTAGGGGTCAAAGCAAATTTAAAATACTAAATATAAACAAATATACTTCAAATTATTTGCAAATCTCTTAGAAAATGGAGCACAATAATAATGTGTCAAAGCTGTCTTGAAATAACTTACTAAAAGGAAACTTTTTAGAGTCATTCAAAAAAGGAAGACTAGAGGACCAGGGACAGAGGTGTGGGTGTGTGGAGTTACCTTATATGTACTATGGCTTAGGCCCATGGGTAAAGGTATGAGTCAAAAGGAAGTAAGCTGCTGAGAAATAGTAAAAATGTCACTCAATTTTTTTTATACAGTGATTGTTACTTATGAAAAATGAACAGTCAAATCTCAAGTATTCGGAAATATACAGGAGACTCAAGCCTCATGTCCTACCAATAACTTTGATCTTTCCATTTTTAGAGTTTTTCCTATGCAGATCTCAAATAGAAAATACAAAATGAGCAAAATTTCTGATTTAAGTTGTGCTTGTATTTCTTTTGTTAAGAGAAAGTAATATTTTTCTCCCAATTCTAAATATATAAAATCTTTTGGGAGAGATTTAACTATTTTACATACTATTTTACACCCCAAAAGTTCAGTAAAATACAAAATAATAGAACAGTTTTAAGATGTTTTAGCATAAAGCTGCACTAAAACTTTTGGGACACTCGGTGAGCAAACTGTTTCCTGAACTTGCTACAGTTTAACATTTAAGAGACAACATTTTCCATCCATTTGAGTTATCAGACCTGAATCAAAATAGAATAAAGAATCCACATAGTATAACCCTAAGCAACTTGGAAAAAAATAATTCAAGGTTTGTGTGATTTGGGGGCTTTTGCCAGAAGCTAGCTAGCATTTTAATAAATCTATCCTTTTGAAATTGTCCTGGCATCCTATGGCAAATAAAAGAGAAATTCTTTAAAATCCTTGATTTAGAACTTGTGAAGTATGTCTCTTACAAATATTTACCTAACACCATTAAGAGAGAATTCAAATTCTTCCTCTTCACCCCCCTTTCCCAACTCCCCCTCCCACCACTACCACCATGTGTTCAAATACTTGAGAAAAAATTCTTCTCCCTTTAACAGCAGTCCTGGCAGCTCCCAACTCCAGTCTGCAGTCTGTGTGATAACTACCATAAAAAATTACTATAATCATCTTCATCAATTAATTTTCATTGAAAGCCCATGGGAACCATGACTTTGCTATATAAATATTTCTACTATAATCATTATACTTCGGTGATTCTCTTTGACAGCATTAACTGGATATTTATTCCAAGTTGAAATCTAAACTCTACAGCTCAAGCCCCCAAATGGCTTTTTTGTTCTCTTCTCAAAGAATGTATAACAGTTTGGATTACAATCAGAAACAATCTTCAAAGATACCAAGGATTGGGTCAAGAAAAGAAGCAAAAACATTTACAGAAATAAATGCTACAATGTAGAATTCCTTCATAAGACTCGGGACTCGTGTGGAGAAATGCCTTAATGAAGAGACAGAATCAAATATTTCCAGTTGGAAAGGACTTTAGGGATGATCTAATCCAACCCACAAGAAACTGAGGCCTGGACAAATTAATTGACTGGTACAAAATCTTGTAGCTAGTAGAGGAGCCAGTTCTTAGCACCCAGATAGATCTACAGATTCCCAGTCCCATAAGTTGAACTGAATTCCTCTAGTTTTGTAATTACACTAAGATATGAATTAGGCAGTAATGCCTCAATCACCTTGCTCACAAATCCTCTTAGCTTTCCCCCCTAAAAAAATTCATGACAACTTTTTCATGTGACACTTTATTTGGCAGGAACCATTTGTGTCTGTTGTCTGTTGTCAAAACTTCTCTGGGAGTAATAAAAACCTAGAGATTTAGCTGCCACACAAAAGCATGAGTCCTTTTTACCCTTCTCATGACCACCACCATGATGGAATTGAAGTTCCTTGTGAGCATAGGAATTGTTTCACTCTTTGAACTTGTATCACGAATACCTACAATGTCTGACACCTAGCAAGTGTTTAATATATACTGATTTATGGCACCCTCTCTACCCATGAAGTTCCCACTAGCAAATAATGTCCTTATCCTTTTATCCAATCATTCTTCCTTATAGGCTGCCACCAACCTACTCTTAAACCACCTATTATATATAGAATCTGCTTCCTTCCTGCCAAGCCATGATACTTCTATTCCAATAGCTCTTAAAACCCCAATTCTTCTGATTCCTGTAAATATGCATTCTTCGAGACTGATTTGACAACATCCAAAATATTCTCCCCCTGCTTGAATTATGGCATAAATACATCTGCCTTGAATGCTTGTCTACTGGTCTTAAGCTATTTGTCTAAGGAAGACAAAGACAAAAAGACTTCATATACACCAAATGCCTGTGGTTGCAAAGAACTGTAAAGAAACATGGGGGAAAGGCTAAACAAACTATGGCCTATGAATGTAATAGAATGTTACTCTACCAGAGGAAGCTACTAATGTACAGAATTCAGAGAAGCATGAAAAGACATAAATGAATTCAAGGCAGAGCGATAATAAACAAAACCAGGAAAATAATATCTGCAAGGGATACAACGATGTAATAAGAAAGAATAACAACAAGTAAATGCTCTATAATTAATTATAAAGACCAAGTTTGACCTGAAGAAAAGGTGAGAAAATGTACTTCTACCTCCTCCATTACTGAAGAGGTGAGATGCCATGGAGGGAAATGTTAGAAATACTGTCAAACACAGTTTAAGTGTTGTTATTTTCACGTGGAAGCTTTATTCAAGAAATGGATCTATAAGTTAGGAGGTGTGTGTATATATATATATATATATATATATATATATATATATATATATATATATATATATATATATACATATATATTTATGTGTGTGTGTGAAATGAATGGGAGGTAAAACAAAAGAGATCATTAAATAACATATTGTCTGAATTTGGGGTCCTGAGTAAACTCTTAGAGGTCTGACGTGTGCATTTTTTAATGACACAATGAAATTAGAAGTCATTTAATTCACTTAAATTGAATCCAATGACTTTGAGGTTATAGGGATATTTTTTTAAATCACAGTAAGTGTATATATAATTCAGTATAGAAGGAAAAGTCAAAATAAAGCAGTACCATTAAAACAATAGCTGAATTTTCTGCAAGACAAAGAATATTATAAAAGAAACAAAACCCCTCCTGAAAGTTTTCAAAGGAAGCATCAAAAAAAGTTTTTTCTCCCATTTTGTTCTTATTATTATTATATTGCATTTATCGTGTCACAGCAATAGTCAGGGACCTCAGGAGAACATGAAATAAAACAGTGTCCTGGCACAGTAGGTTCAAAATCTAAATTTTAAATCCTGAAACAGAAAGGGCTGGAATTGTGGTTCTTGGGTCTCCCAGCTCTCCTGTGACTCATCTACATTCAGGGTTCCCTTTGAAGTCCTAGGGGAGTTCCGTTTGTAAAGTCAAAGGAGAGAAGACGAGGAGAAAGAGGAGAAGAAATGGACGATGACCAGAGGTTGCCTTCACCTCCCAAAATAAGAGTACTGAGAAGCTCCTGTAGTTCTGGGACTACATTGCAGAAAGTGAAATAGCTGGCTAATTTCAAACATAGTGAATAAGCAGAGGTAACAGGCTAAAAACATTTCTAATTCCCAGATCTCCAACAGCTTTTATGGAAACCAAAAGTAAGCTTCAACAATAGGGATGACAGGACCATTGAGCATTCCCAGAAGGGATTATCAGAGGCTAGTCCAATCCTGCCATTAAAAAAAAAAAGTGGTGTTGTTTGTTTTTTTTAATAACCCTTACCTTCCACCTTAGAATCAATGCTATGTATTGGTTCCAAGACAGAAGAGTGGTAAGGGCTAGGCAATGGGAATTAAGTGACTTGCCCAGGGTCACAACTGTCTGAGACAAGATTTGAACCTAGGACTTCCTGCATTTAGGCCTGGCTCCTAATTCACTGAGCTACCAAGCTGCACCCCCCCCCCAAACCCTGCCATTTTACCCGCCATTCAGGTAATATGTTGAAATATGTAAATAGTTATAACAAAAATAAAAGTTCCTGGAGGCATTCTATATTCCTGCCAAACTAGCCTACTTGCTATTTCCTGAATTTGGCATTCCATCACACAGCCTGTCCCCCATGCCTGGAGTGCTTACCTTCTTCACCACCTCTTAGAATCCAGAGTTTAGCTCAAGGATCATCAACTAGGCAAAGATTTCCCTAATCACTCCAATTGTCTCTCTCTCTTAAAATGATCTTTATTTTTACTCATCTTTATAAATGTTGAATCCCCCAATAGGATGTAAGCTTCCCAAAAATTAGAACTATTTGGGCAGCATAAAGACTCGTCCATGGGAGGCACTTGCACTGAATTAACAATGAACAAATTAAAGTGAATGAACAAATTAAAACAGAAAAATTCCACACACAGAAAAATTCCACACATAGAATTCTCTGATATTGCAGGCTTAGAAAAGATGAAAAGCTCTAAGACCTAGACTTGAAGGTTTTTTAAGTGAATAGACTGGTATTTCTAAAAGAGCTTCATTTTGAATACATGAATGCCTATTGCTAGGACACCTTCTCCCCAGAGTCATAGCAATGTTTTTTGTAGCATTTGCCTTTGAGGAATGGATCTGGCCATCCCCATCAGCCTCTGAGTCCAGTTTATTTCATTTTTATATGCCCCTATTACTATTCCTGGGGCCCTTCTAGCCTCTGACAAAGAAGGTACCTAACTGAGATAAAATATAAAAGTGGGAAAAGAATACTCATCTCCATTTTTCTTCAGTTTCAAGCTTTCCTGGAACTAAGCCTGCAAAAGATTGCATGATTTGTGTAAGACTGATCCAAAGCCAATATAATGAGAAAGTCAGGGTCACCTCAAACATTTCTGGTGGATTTTTTTTTCTAAGCTGCCCACCCCCACTCCCACCCCCCTGCCCAGCAAAACATCTTGTGTTCACACACATACACATATACACACATACATACACTTCAAACTCAAGCTTGCTACAAACCTTCTCCTGTCCCTTCCTGGTGCTAAAAAAGAATTGGGGCAAAACAAAAAAGGATTTATGTCACATAAGACTTTAATTGAGCCTTCCAGACAGAGACCTATGCTGCTTTATAGATCATATCTTTGGCATTTTCATCTTTTCATTGTCTTGATGCACAAACCTGGATGAAGCTTAACTTTGTAGAACTATAGACTCAGGGCCAAAATAGCTCTTATGTCTCAAATTAACATTGAATGAATGAAGTATGCATAAAGGAATGTATACTGGGGGCCAAATTCTCAGGTAACCAAATCTAGTACCATTAAGGGTTTAAAAAACATCTAACCAATTGAGTTCAACATTTTAAGTAGAATTCTGTATCAACGTGAAGCCAATATAGATACAAGAGTACTGAGGGCTCAGAGAGAAAAAGAAAGAACATGGTAGTATCAGAATGGAACCCTTGGGGGGTGGAAGGGTAGCTTTAGTGATTTATTAGCCACAAGACTGGTATGGCATGGTATAACCAAAAAGAGGTTAAGTCATGAAATACCAGGTGAGGAAAATGTGTCAGTACTGACCAAATTAGCTATACTTGTACAGAAAGCCCCCAGAGAAATAAAAACAAAGGAGAATATAGAACACACAGTAGAGGAGTGGGCAGATCATACTCATATATTCTCAAAACAAAAAGAGAATTTGGGGGCCATACAGTCCCCAGGTCTAGCTCTAGCTCAGGCAAGAATTCCGTCTGAAAAAGCCCAACCAAGAAAGTCATTCAGCCTTTACTGGCAGATTTTCTTTCTCTAGTAAGCAACCTATTGCCACCTGAGGAATCCCATTTTACTCTTAGATACTTCTTCAAGTTATTAGAAGTTTTTCTATCAGACTGAAATATTTTTCCCTGAAATTTCTACCTCTTGATCTCGGTTCTGCCATGTGGAAGTCAAGCAGAAGGCCAATTTAATCACTCTGTCACATAGCAGTCCTTAGTTAACAGCAGATATCATGGCCCCCTGGTCTACTTCTCCAGATAAACATCTCCGGTTCCTTCAGTCCTAACCAATTTTGCTATACTTATATAGAAAGTCCCCCCAAATGGAAACAGAGGAGGATACAGAACACACAACAGAGCAGTGTTCAGATCATACTAAAAAATTCCCAAAGCCAGAAGAGAATTTTCAGACCACCTAGTTCCAATCATAGCTGAAGCAGGAATCCCATCTAAAATAGCCTCCCCAGAAAGTCATCCAACAGATTATCATAAAATCAGAGATTTGAAGGTGGATGTAGTCCACTTGTGGCATATTCTGTAGTCCTCTTTTTTATTAGGATCCATCCTAAAATATGGCCTGACTATGGCAGGCCTAAAACTTTCCTTCTTTTAGTTTTGGTGATTCTATTAGTACAGCATAAGATTTCATTGGCTTTTTAGCTTCTCGTGCCACATGCCTTCTTTGAGTAAAATTTTAGGTGAAATTGTTAGAGAAAAAATTTTCCCCTATCATGTACATGTAAATTAGTTTAGGTTTTATTTTAACTCAGCTCAATATTAATTCCCATTAAAGCTCATCTTAGATTTAGTTCATTGTTTCAGGGTGTTGATATTTTTCTGAAGCCAAATTATGTCATCGAGAGTGTTATTTGTCCCACCCAGCCCATATCATTTGCAAATTTGATAAGTATGTCATGGATATATTCTTCTAAATTATTTATAACAATATTGATTAGAATAAAACCAATAAAATTGTTCAATTAATCACTACTTTTTATTTCTATCATTCAATGTTTCAAACCCAATGCATACCATTCCACCTTTTCTGAGATATTGTAACTTTGTCAAATGCCTTGCTAAATTCCAAGTATTTTATATCTGTGATAATCATCCAATCTACTCTGTCAATTCTGTAAAAAAAAAAAAGCAGCAAGATTAATTTGGTATGACTTTCTGAACCAATACTGGTTCATCACAATCAATGTTTCCCTTTGCCAGGGGTAAATATATAACAAGGGTAATATCCCATGTAGGACCCCTAAGCTACCCCTAAGTCCATGGTAGTCAGAGATAATCATCTATCTCAATGCTCAGACATAAGCCACTATTCCCACTGAACCTCCCCCAACTAAGGCATTATAAGTCATGTGACATAGGAATAGGGCATTTATTCAGAACAGAATGCAGGGCAAATAACCAAGATTAGAGTGATCAACACTCACTACCAGTTCCCAAACTCCTCGGACTAGGAGCTGCAGGTCCACTCCTTTTACCGTCTACTCTGTCACTTCAACAAAACTGAAGATGTCCAGGCCACTTCACTCATGACTTAAGTATCAAAAGCAGTAACAGTCAATATAGAGGTCCTTCTCATGTAATATAGAGGGACTCTAAAATTACTGCCTCTCATCTCCTCCTTCGGGACCCTGGGCTTATCCTGTTTGCATGCCTAGCACTATAGGCAAAGAGCCCTCATGACAGGAGTCAGCACAGGAACCGGGGATCAATGTTGTTTCCCCTCATCATGGAAACCAGGGAGCATTTCCTGGCAAAGCACCTGGGCAAACAGGACATTAGGGTCAGGTCACAACTGCCATTTATTCCCTATTTTTCTCCCTGACTCTGCCACGGAACTCTGAGCAACTTGCTCCCACCCTCATTCATGAATCTGTCTTCTCTGAGTGGTCAGTGCCATGAAGTGGAACTGCCACATGGGCTTCTGGGAAATGTAGCTTTAAAAAAGAAAACATAGTATCTTGATTGGTCATCAGCATGTACCTCTTATACAATATACTATTTTTCCATTTTGAAGAAAAAGTGAGGAAAAATGATATATTTATAATCATTCCAGTATCTGTTCTATGTTTTATCATGTGGTGATTCATACAGATAAGTATACCAGAGAAGGCTAAGAATAGCTCGAATACGAAAGGTGCTCTTATGAACAGCACTATGGCATTACCCTTCAGAGTTGTATACACAATAATTTGTGCCAAGATTTTATGCTCAAAAACCCCCTAACTGTACGCCTTTTTCTGAAAGACCTTCATTTTCTATGTCAAGATTAACTTAGGGGGTTTTGAAATATGTTTCTTTGTTTTAAGATCGGGGGAAAAGCCCAAAGAGGAAGAATTTTATCTTTTGAAGATTATATCAAGTCTGTGTTGGAACTTAACTAGTTGAGTACTGCCAAAGATATTATTCCAGGTGTGCTTTAAAGGTCTCCTGAATTACAAGGAGAAAATACTCTAAAACTGCATAATAACAAATAAATATATAAAAATGCTCAGGTATTCAAGTATTGCCAGATTTGAAATATTCACATACATGCTGTTAATTCTGAATCTTCCACACAAATAGAGGGGAAAAGAAGTGTGAACAATCCCATAGGTTCGTATGTATAGACTTTATGTAAGGGTCCTCAGAATCCAACTTCTTCATTTTAAAGATGAGGAAATTGACCCCAGGGAGGTTAATTCATTTGATCCAGGTCACACAGGTAGTAAGAGTCAGAGACAGGTTTGGAACTGAGATCTTCTGACCCTAAAGATATATTCTTTCCACTATTCCATGCTGATGATTTATGAATGTCTTCAGGGAAATCTATGCAGATATATATATATATGTATACACACACATATACACAAAAATGCACGTACTCCTCCCCTCAATGTGATATAATGGCAAGACCATTCATTGGCTTTGATGGCATACAGACCTGGGTTCAAATCCATCCTCTGTCATTCATTACCTATGTGACCTTGATTCACATTCACAACTTTTGTCCTCTGCAGTTTTCTTATCAGTAAGATGAAAGAATTGGGCTAGAAAGACCCTAAAAATTTTCTAGTTCTAAAATTTTAATCCTGAAATTCCTCTTTACCTCATCCTGACTTCCTCTTGGCTCAACCTTACTTGTCATGGAAAATCCAATGATAGAGATTTGGGAATTGTTTTTTATATATTGTAGCTGTATCTTAGGAAGGAAAACTGTATTTTTAAATAAAACTCATATAAAACTAAATACTTTTCTATTTTCTCATAAATCTATTTCAGACTCCTTCACATTGTTAGAAATTCTGACTTCACAGTTGTTCAATGATACAGTGAGAATGAATAATGGAAGAAGAAATTAGGTTGGAATCATTTTTATTAAATAATTAAAACACGTGTTAAATATGAATATATGGGACATATGCTCCCTAATTTTCATACTAGAACTGACAGCTTATATTCAACAAGTCCATGCAAGGTGGAGTGACAGCTAAGAAATGTTGGATGAATACACACATATATATATATAGAGAGAGAGAGAGAGACACACACACACACATACATATATATCTATATCTATATCTATCTATCTATCTATATATATACACACACACACACACACACAAACATGCACACACTTTTCCTTAGGGAGTTTGCATTCTAAGGAAAGAGAGAGAATAGAAGGGGTTATATTTATAAGATACTACACTTGGTGTACTCTTCTGTGGAAAACCCAATAGGTCAGGTTATATTAAATGAAAACCCAAAAGAACCCATTAAGGTAGAACATGGCACAGACCTGAAGTGGGAGTTGGAAGATCATTCATGATTCTGCCACTGAAATTCTATAATTGACATTGACTAAATCAACTCACTATTCTGTCTCATCTTCCCCAAATGTAAAAAACTGGGGGGGGGGGGGGGAAGGGAAGACTATATGACCTTTAATGTCACTTCTAGCTTGAATGTTCTAAAATATATGAAACTTCTTGAATACTTACAAAAAGGCAGGAGTTAGCTAAAGGCCTTTAGGCCCCATGTAATATTAGGGGAAATAATCATGAATTGAGAAAGGTCAAACTTCAAGAAAAGGGAGAAGAGAAACTATAGTATATTTAACAGGCTTCAGAACTTGGTATAAACAACACCTAGACCATAAAGGTAGAGTAAAGAAATATCTAGTAAAAGAGGACTTAAATAATGGAAAGAATCAGGAATAGATAGTACTAGGTTCTTCCAGTTTGGATCCAGATAGCTTAGTTAAGTCACTTTTTTAAAAACCAATTCTTTACTTTAGGAGGATTAGTTGTAGTCACTGTAGAATCCTTAATACTATTATTTGGGAATTCATGGAGAGCTATATACCTATACATTCAAAAGAACCAATATAATGGTGCTATTTTTTTTTAATTAAAAAGAAGAAAAAACGAATAGCCCAGGAAAACTACCTACTATGAATTTTTCTTCTATTTTTTTCCCCTAGGTCTATAATTGAATCAGGGTGGGGAACTCAGAGGGAAAACTCTTCATTAGTGCCAATCAACAACCTATCTGTATCCCAGAGTATTAAATATTTATCTGGAATGCTGAGTTCACTTGTCCATGGTCACACAACTAATCTATGACAGAGGCATGAATTGAACTTAGATCCTCCTGACTCCTACCTATCTCTCTTTTTATTATGCCACCTATTAGAAGGGGGAAAAAAACTGATATGGGGGAATTGCATTGTCATTGGATCAATTTGCACTCTGAAGAAAAGAGGGTACAAAGAGCCATTAACAACTTCTAATAATCTAAATCTGTCAAGTTTATCTACTTTTTATCATAATGGCAGACTTTCTAGATCAAGTGAAAGTTGGTTTCTATTCCTTTTGCTATTTGGGAGGAATAGCTACAATTGTGATTACATTAGGACAGAGAATTCCCAGTATGAAAATGCTTCATTAATACAAGTCTACGACTTGTTGGAAACAAATAGAGTATTATCTAAAGAGATACTGAAAGGTTAAATAACTTGCCTATAGACAAAGAAGCAGTATGTGTCAGAGATAATATACCACAACCCAGATATTTCTGACTCCAAAGTCAGAACTCTATCCACTGCACCACACTGCTTTTTTTCTCCATACCCATCCTCACAGAAAAACTAGAAAATATGGATACAAGAGTTGCTTAAGTGTGTCCTCAAGATGTTGGTTTCAACAGCAAGTAGACGTATTAAGCAGTTTGCTGTAAGAACCAATCTACTACGTGGTATTATTGACATTTTTTATAAAATGGCTTAGACTATAGAACACAGAGAATATACATTAAGTTTGTAGGTGATACCAAGTTTGTTGGAAGACAGCTTCTGTTGAAAAATGGGATCTCTTCAATTTTTGTTAGAACACCAAATGCACTCGGGGGAAAATGTGTATTATGTGTTGTTTCCTCCATATATATATCTGATAATTCCAACTTATTAAGCAAGCAATTCAAAGATATTAATTCTTTGTCATTTATCTTTTCATTTTATTTCCCATATTTTAATGAGTATTAGAGTTAGATTCTCCTATTATTATTTTTAGTATATTTCTTTTGCATTGGTGTTGATATTTCTTTAAGAAAGTAACTGAAAATTTATTTAATACATATTAATCAAGACATTACCTTTTCCACTTATTTTTTCTTTCACCATTAATGTCTGTTACTTATCATTTTTTCATTTTTTCTGATTTAAATTCCACTTTAAAATCTACCTAAAGTACTAAATCTGATTTTTTTGTAACTAGTATTTGAATGACAGATTGTAAAACTTAATAATTTTCATCTATTTTCTTGCATTAAACATTTTTTTAAGAAGGAAAGAAAAACAGGATCCTTTAGTTCACCTCATATGATGAAATATCAGGTTTAGGTGGTCTATTTTCACTATTACCTCCAAACCCTGCCTCTTTCTTAGAAGCTATGACCTCAACTATAGCCTTTGCCTCATGCCAAATGTAGGACTATGTTCTAGTTCTCCTCCTCAGGAAGGTTTCAGACTCATCTCAAATACAACAAAACTACTCCACCTAGTAATAAGGTTTAATGAAAACTACAAAATATATCTCAGTAGATAACTAAATCCAAAGTTATCCAACTGAAGACATGAGTTTAATTGACAGCTTTCTCCATCACTGATCAATCCCTTGAATTAAATCCATTCCCAACTTTGTTTGTCTTTGGTTTTCTAGAAAGTCTGCATTTTCTATTTATTTTGGCCCTTCCTCTACCCATTCCCCACTCAAATAAGGCAATAAGAAATTATGGAATCCACTGCTATACTAACTATAATAGACAATGTAATGAATATGATATATAAATCGTACTTTCAAAAAATTAACAACTTAGTAGGGAATATAGGACTAAGACACATGAACATTAAACTATATAAGAAATGCTAAATTGTATATTACCAACAATAAGTTCTACAGGAATTCATAGAAGAGGAAAATCCAGGAGGGTCACAGTTATCGAGACAATGGAAAAGGTGGCACCTGAAATAGTCCTTATGAGAATGGGCATTGTAGGGATGACAAGGAGAAGGGCAATTAATCTAGTTAATGAGAACAAAATGAAATAAGGTTCAAAGGCAAAAATAAGTATGGCATGTCCATATAGCAATAAGTCAACCCAACTAGATAAAACAATGCCTTTTGTTTTATAGTGTCCTGCTGCCTTGTGAGGTCACTTGATTCTAGTTGTTGTATTCTGGTTCTTAAAGACTGGATTTCATCCTTAGTTTTTTGGTCGTCCTTTTCCTTTTGGTCTGATTTTCTTTGGAGGTCATCTTTCATCTTCTTCACCTCATCTTTCATCTGCTTTGCCTCATCTTTTATCTCCTTTGCCTCATTTTCCAGCTGGTTGATTTTGGCTTTCAAGATACTATTTTCTTGTTTTAGTTCAAGTGCCTCTGTTTCCAGATGACTTATCTTAGTTTTTAAGTTCTTTTCCCAATTATCTTCAGCATCTCTTGTGTTTTGAATTGCATTTTGAGTTCTTCCAAAGCCTGTATCCAATTCGCTGGGATTTCTGATTTTCCTTTGCTGATCCCTCCCCCTCTGTTTCCTTCACTCTTTGCTCATTACCTGTGCAGAAGGTGTCTATTGTAATTTCTTTCTTCTTTTTCTGCTGTTTGCTCGAGTTTACCCCTTCTTTGCTCCCCATATTTGTCTGTGCTCTTGCTCCTCTCGTTTTTATTTTTTGGTTTTGGGGCTGTCAGTCTCCCCTCTTGGAGCTTTGTCAGATCTCTTGGTACAGTCTCTAGGGGAGGAATGTTAGCTTCCCTGACCTCTGGAGGCTTTTGATCAATTAAGTTCAACTGGGTTTGGCTGTATGTGCTCTGAGGCGGAAGACTCCTGGAAGGCTGGGCCGCCCAGGGTCTCTCCAGTTCTCTCCAGCTGCTTCTCCGCTGTCTGCAAGGTTCCCCAGTGCCTTTGCCTGCCTCCCTGAGCTCTGAGGAGTCTGGATGGAATTAGGTTCAACTGGATTGGTCTGGATGTGCCCCGAGGCAATGGTGAGACTGGAGCCTGATGGAGGGACCCAGCCACCGCCCCCAGTCTCTCCCTGGCTTCCTCCCTGCTGTTCACGCTGGACGCTCAGTGCCCGGTGCCCCGCTACTCACAAGGTAGACCCTCCAAATCAGCACCTTTGCCCGCTCAGAGGTTCCTGCTGCTGCTGGGGGCTCAGCCCTCTGGGTTGGGGGGAGGGGTCCTGGGACCTTCCCTCTGCCTTCCCCTTAGACCCGAGTATTCTCGGGTTCCGGCTTTTGGGGGGCATACCTTTTGATTTGAGTCCAGAAGGAGGGTTCCCCTGCCTCTGTCCTATTGCTCAGCTTGAATTTCAGTGTCCTAGGAGCATTCAGCCTGTAATCGGTAAGGAAGGGTCTTCCCAGGTCTAAACTTTTGCGGCTTGTTAAGCAGCCATCTTGACTCTGCCTCTCCTAAAACAATGCCTTTTGGAAACATCCTTGAGAAGTGGTGAGAAATCACAATGGATAGGCAGGATGGGATGAGTTCATAGTGGACCCTTAACAGTCTGATCAAGAAGATTAAACAATGTAGCAGTGAGCAAGGAAAAATTGGATATCTTTGAGCAAGTGAGGGAAATGATGAAAGTAGTAGAAGTAATGTGATATTAAATTTATTAATAAATCATATTTCCTCTTTGAAAATTATTCATTCAAAAATTCACAGGAATGTTTGCATTAATTGATGAATTTCTAAAAGGCAACCAATGAGGTATCACCTCACACCTAGCAAGTTGGCTAACTTGACAGCAAAGGAAAGTAATGAATGCTGGAGGGGGTGTGGCAAAGTTGAGACATTAATGCATTGCTAGTGGAGTTGTGAATTGATTCAACCATTCTGGAGGGCAATTTGGAACTATGCCCAAAGGGTGACAAAAGACTGTCTGCCCTTTGATCCAGCCACAGCACTGCTGGGTTTGTACCCCAAAGAGATAAGAAGAAAAAGACTTGTACAAGAATATTCATAGCTGTGCTCTTTGTGGTGGCAAAAAATTGGAATATGAGGGGATGCCCTTCAATTGGGGAATGGCTGAACAAATTGTGGTATATGTTGGTGATGGAATACTATTATGCTAAAAGGAGTAATAAAGTGGAGGAATTCCCAGTGAACTGGAACAACCTCCAGCAATTGATGCAGAGCAAAAGGAGCAGAACCAGGAAAACATTGTACACAGAGACTGATACACTATGGTACAATAGAATGTAATGGACTTCTCCATTAGTGGCAATGCAGTGATCCTGAACAACTGGGAGGGATCTACAAGAAAGAACACTATCCACATTGAGAGGAAACACTGTGGGGGTAAAAACACTGATGAAAAACAACTGCTTGATTACATGGGTTGAAGTGATATGGTTGGGGATGTAGACTCTAAATGAACATCCTAGTGCAAACAACATCATTGAAATAGGTTCTGATCAAGGACACAAATAATACCCAATGAAATTGCACAATGTTTGGGGGAAGGGAGGATGGAGGGGAGGGAGGGAAATAAAGTGAGTATTATAACCAAAAAATAAAATTAAATAAAAAATTTAAAAATAAAATAAAAGGCAACCAAGAGATCAGCACACATAATGGCTACAATAATGTAAAATCATTCATTTTTAATTAATAAAATGAGCTTGCTTAATTATTGAGATAAATATGTTGTGCTTTTTTCTTCTAGTTTTTCTTATGGTATATATATTTTGGGGGTGGTTGGGCATGTGATCATTTAGATCACTATTTATCATGGTATATGGATACAAAGCCATTTTTTGGCCATACAGCCCTCCACTTTTGTCTGCAGTAATTTCATTTCCTGATGCTTTTTAAGCATAGGTTTATCAAATACTAACCATTTGTAGACACTGAATTCTATTTATAGGCTTTTAAAAATTCTATTCCACTGATCTATTTCTTTATTCTTTTTCCAGCACCAGACAGTTTTTATAATTATTGTGTTACAGTACACTTTGAAGTCTGGTAGTCCTTCTTTCATTGGTTTCCTTTTTCATAGTTCTTCATATATCCAGGTGCTATTTCTATATAAATTTTGTTAGGACAGTAATCAACTTTATGAAATAAGCTTCTGGCATTTTGACTGCTATTATATTAAATTGGTTTGAAAGGTATTTACATTTTACCATATTTGCTTCACCTTACCATGAGCATGTCTTCTTCTGGTGAATTCTTGCAAGATTTCTCTCAAAAACATTTTGAAGCATCCTTGTAAGGGTATTTTACACACATGGATAAATTAATGTAAATATTTAGATACATTTTATCATTATTACAAAGGGTAGTTCTCTTTCACTTACCTTTCATTGAGTTTTTTTGGAAGAATAAGTAAATGGATCTATGATCTCAGTGACTTAAGAATTCTCTCTACCCCTCAGAGTACAAATCATGATACAGTCATGTCTTCTCATTCACTTAACCTAGGCAATACTTGTCCTTGACCTCCTATAAATACAACACAGGAGATCCCACCAAGAATGTAATTATTTTGTGGGTTCATCTCATATGCTACTACTTTATTAAAATAATTTATTATTCTTAGTTCAGAAAAAAAAGTTCTGAACTTAACACCAGATGAAATGACTGTTTTGCTATCTATATATCAATAAAAAAATGAGGATTGATTGCATGTAAAACTGTAGATGTCTGCCATTTGAGTATCTTTCTTTTCTTAAACTGATGTCTTAATTGTCTATTTTTCTTTCTAAACTTCCTTCTGTTCTCTTTTATGCAGTTAAAAAATGTTTTAATGACCTTTTCATTGTTCCTTTTTTCTTTCTTTCTTCCTTGTTCTTTCACTACCCTTCCATAGGCTTCTTTTTCCTCTCTCAAACACACTAAAATGTAAAGAAAGAACAGAGGGAGGGAAGGAGGGAAGGAGGGAAGGAGGGAAGGAGGGAAGGAGGGAAGGAAGCAAGGAAGCAAGGAAGCAAGGAAGCAAGGAAGCAAGGAAGCAAGGAAGCAAGGAAGGAAGGAAGGAAGGAAGCAAGGAAGGAAGGAAGCAAGGAAGGAAGCAAGGAAGGAAGGAAGGAAGGAAGGAAGGAAGGAAGGAAGGAAGGAAGGAAGGAAGGAAGGAAGGAAGGAAGGAAGGAAAAGGAAAACCTTTGTAACATAAATACATAGGCAGGTGGGTGGTAAAGTAGTTAAAAGTGCCAGGTCTAGAGTCAGAAAGACTCATCAGGAAGACCTCATATACTTACTATCTGTGTGATCCTGGGCAGATTTCTTAACCTCATTTGTCTCTGTTTTCTCATCTGTAAAATAAGCTGGAAAAGAAAATGGAAAACCATTCCAGTATTTTTGCCAAGAAAACCTCAAATGAGGTATGATGGACACAACTGAAATAATTTTCAACAACAAATTATTTATTCATTGATTCATTGATTGGTTAGATTGTTTTCTTATTTTCAATTATTCTAATCTTTACTTCAAACTACGTTATTTCTCTTTGTTTGTTGGTAATGTCTTGCTTAGTTCCTTTTCTAAATTTTTTTGGCATTGATTTAATTAGCTAATTTCGCATCTTTATTTTTTTAGTTGGTTATTTTGGCATAGGGTATTGAACACTTCAAGTTCCTTTCCTCAGAGTATTTATCCTTGGCTACATCAGTAGATTTTTGTAGATGTACTCTATCTCAATTGCTATCTTTGAAGTAAATTGCATTTGTTTTCATAATTTCTTCTTCCACCTCTTTCCTCTTTAAAATTTTTACTTTTAAAAATTTCTAGCAAGTCTATACCTATTTGTTTTATTATTTTCTACTCATTTTAATACTATTTTATTAAATTTGCTACATTACTATAAATGTTGTGTACTTAGTCTATCTTTTTCTGTATTTGCCTGCATTTTACTTCTAGTTCAGCACATGATCAATGACCAATTTTTCTGTGAGTTCAATGAATGTTGGGGAGGAAAAAATTGTATCTGGTTTTTTCCCTTAAAAATCTTACTAGGAGCAGATAGGTGACTCAATGGATAGAGTACCAGGCCTAAAGTTGAGATGACTTGAATTCAAATCTGTCTTCAGTTACTTCCTAGCTGTATGGCCCTATGCAAGTCACTTAACCCCATTTGCCTAGCCCTTGCCTTTCTATCTTAGAGTTGTTACTAAGACAGAAAGTTATGGGTTAAAAAAAAAAAACACCTCACCATAGCTACCTTCCAAGCATGTTATTTAACTCTCTTTTGAGCAATGTGATTTCCTACTTTTTGATTTTTTTTATTAGGGTTTATCGCTTTCATAATAATGAGATGTTAATGTTGATGTTAAAATCAACAACAGTGTTTCTTTATCTACTTCATCTTTCAAGATTATAAGGTTTTCCTTCATAAATTTTGTTGCAGAATTAAGTGAAACATATATCAAAGACTAATATTCGGTACTTTCATTTTACATTGAATCATTTAACCTAATAAAATATTGTTGTTAATGTGGTGTGATTTGAATTTAACTTTGTTGAATAATGCTACTCTAATTTGTTCATTTAGCATTAACATGGCAAATTTTAATCAACTCTTTCATTTTTCATCAATTCTTAATTTTTCTTTTTTAAATATTTTAATTTATTTTTAAATGAATTTATTTTTAATTAATTAATTTAGAATATTTTTCCATGGTTACATGATTCATGTTCTTTTCCTCCCCTTCCCCCTACCCCTCCTGAAGCCAATGAGCAATTCCACTGGGTTTTACATGTGTCATTGTTCAAAACCTATTTCTATATTATTACTATTTGCAATAGTGATCATTTAAAGTCAACATCTCCAATCATATCCACATCAAACCATGTGATTAATCATGTTTTTCTTCTGCATTTCTGCTCCCACAGTTCTTTCTCTGGGTGTGGATAGAATTCTTTCTCGTAAGTCCCTCAGAATTGTCCCGGATCATTGCATTGCTGCTAGTAGAGATGTCCATGACATTTGATTGTACCAAAGTGTATCAGTCTCTGTGTACAATGTTCTCCTGGTTCTGCTCCTTTTGCTTTTCATCAGTTCCTGGAGGTCATCCCAGTAATTTTTAATCTTTCTGAAACAAATATGATATTGTTCATTTGTCTTACTCTATTATGTGATTCTTTTTGGTTTATTGGAAAGTTTTAGTGCACTTATATTTAGCATTAAAATTCTGGGGTTTTTCCTCAGTCATCTATCAGAAGGTAATACAAACTTTATAAAAACCACTTTAAAACTAGTTTTTCTAGTATATAAGTAAGTTTACTTAACTTAGATTTTTCCCTTTATCAAAGATATGACCTCTTTACAGTTATCCAGCACCATCCCTTTTCCCTATCTACAGTTTTCTTTGCTCTCTCCCCATACACATATATGCACAATTCTCTAAAATAAAATCTTTTGAAACCTTTAATAATTTATCAATCAATAAATGTTTTGTTAAATGGATGCATAAAACAATGTATCAAGCACAATTACTCTACGTTCTCATGTTTTGAAAGTAACTGCTTTAATTTTAATTGAGAAGTATTAATTATTTGAACTATTTTTCTTTTTAGCTGGTAGGTTTATCTATTATTCAAAGATTTCATTAACATTGATATAGGTCTCTAAACTCCTCTAAGTGTTTGCTTCTTATATATCTATCTTTTATCTACCTAGTAATACTAAGTTTTGCTACATAGATAACTCAAGGTTCATAGCACATGCTTCTTTATTTTGTAAATGTTGTATTTCAGTTTTTCTAATCCTTCCTTGTCTACTTTAAAAATTCCACTGTCATTTGTCTTATTGTTCTTTGGCAAGTGGTTTCCTTTCCATACTTCTTCCAGTGGTTTGCAATATTTATCCTTCTAGCTTGAGTTGAACTATGATTCAATTCAATTAAAAAAAAACATTTATTATAATATGTCTAGATGTGCTAAATCTTGGATATTGTGGGTTTTAGTATATTTGTGGGGTTTTTTAAACCCTAACCTTTCATCTTAGAATCAATATTGTGAGTTGGTTCTAAGAAGAGTAGTAAGAGCTAGGCAATGGGAATTAAGTGACTTTCCCAGGGTCACACAGGTAGGAAATGTCTCAGGTCAAATCTGAACCCAGGACCTCCCATCTCTAGTCCTGGCTTTCAATCCACTGCGCCACCCAGCTGCCCCTGAGAATTGTTCTTTAATTATTTCCTGGAATATGTCTATGGGTTGGACTAGATGGCCACAGATGTCCCTTCTAACTCAAATTCTATGAATCTGTAAAATTAGTATTCAGATTTCTTTTTGTTGTTTTTCCATATTTGCTGGGATTGCAATTATCCTGAGATCTCTGCCTGGTGATTTGTCCTCCACATCTGACACTTTAATCTATGTGTTTTACAATAATTTGAATAATTCAGTAGTTATCCAAACCTGTATTTTCCAAGGCTCTGAATTACATGCAATTCCATCGTCTACTAGAATAGGTCAGCTATTAATTAAACAAATAGCATTTATTAAATGGTAATTATATATCAGGCATTGTGCTAGGCACTGAGGATTCAAAGAAAAAAATCAAATATTTCTTGTCCTCAAGGAAAGAGGCAGCTGGTGGGTATTGGAGAGAGCACTAGACCTAGAATCAGTTCAAATCTAAGCTCAGACATTTACTAGCTGTGTGACCCTGAATAAGTCACTTCACTTCTGTTTGCCTCAGTTTACTCCACCATATATAGCCTTGGCTCAATTCTGGCATGGGCGCACCTTAAGGGGCATTTTGAGCATGATTAGTTTGCCTGAAAGAAGTTCTCTGCCTCCTGACATGGGTTAGGGTGGCCTCCTGGATTGACTGTCTGCTGCTTCAAAATCAGGGAGTCTAAGTTGGGGGTATCTTTTCTTTCATCTTCCAGGTTTTCATGATTCCTATCTCCTCTGCCCAGTGTGGAAACCTTGAACTAAACTAAGGGAAGAACTGTTCTTTCTCCAGTTTCATCTCTTTCAAGGATTGGGTTCGGGGGCTGAGGGTGTTTGTTTCTGTTCTGTATTGATTGTTCTCAGTTTCAGGTGCTGGAAGTGATCTTCACCAAATCTGGGGTTCAGAGCCTGAGTCAGGATCTCAAGTGAGGTGATAGGACTTGCCAGCCTGGCAGGAAAACCCTGAAAAGCTGGGGTTCCTGGGCCTCAGGACCAAGAACAGTGTTGGACTTTGAACCTACTTCTCCTCCTCCTTAGATATGGAGGTGATAGTAGTAGTGGTAGTCTCTCGGTGATCGAGAATGACCATTGTCTTTGTGCATTTTCATCTACGGTGTACCCTCATGTGGCTTTGGAGTCCAAAGGCTGAGGCGCACAGTTTGTGGCACATGGGGCATGGGACGCCAGTTGTTACGGGAGGTGCGACTGTGGCCTGGTGTCGGCGTTCACGCACAGCGGCAAGACGTCGAGGTCACTCATCTTCAAAGGTGGTGGCGGCATGGTTAATGTGGGTTCTCCAGCTGCTTCTGTCAGAGGCAGCGAGTTCTAGTTGCCTTGGTGTGATGCCAGCCCACTTCAAGTTGGACTTTAGCTGATCCTTGAATCTTTTCTTTGGTCGGCCTTGTTTCCCGAGTCCAGCTGACAGTTCACCATAGAATACCTATCTTGGTATTCGCTGTGGGTCCATGTGGATGACGTGTCCAGACCATCGTAGCTGGGTTTTGAGGACCAGGACTTCGATGCTGGTGGAGTTGGCTCTGTCGAGGACTTCCTGGTTGGTGATTCGGTCCTGCCATCGGATCCTCATGATTGACCGGAGGGAGCGTTGGTGGAATTGCTCCAGCTGTTTCATGTGCTTCCAGTACAGTGTCCATGTCTCGCAACCGTACAGGAGCGAGCTGAGGACCACTGCGTTATACACTTTGAGCTTCGTCGCAGTGCTTATACCTCTGTGTTGGAGGACTTTGCAGCTCAGCCGCCCGAGTGCCTGGCTGGCCTTTTGGATCCTGGCATTCATCTCGTGGTCTAGGGACCCGTCGTTGGCGATGGTGCTGCCCAGGTACTTGAAAGCATTGACGTTAGAAAGCTGTGTGCTGTCAATTGTAATGCACGGCTGGTTCGTTGGCCTCCCTGGTGCAGGTTGGAACAGCACCTCTGTTTTGCTGAGGCTGATAGTCAGACCAAACAGTTTTGTTGCGGTAGAGAACCTGTCCACAATGGTTTGGAGATGATTTTCTTGGTGGGCCATGAGAGCACAGTCATCTGCGAAGAGAGGTTCCAGGATGAGTCTCTCTGTTGTCTTTGTTTTTGCAGTCAGGCGGCGAAGGTCAAATAGTGAGCCATCCAGTCAGTATTTGATGTAGACACCCAGATTTAGATCCATCACAGCATGTCGTAATACTTGGGTGAAAAATAGGTTGAATAGTACCGGAGCGAGGACACAGCCTTGTTTCACGCCATTGGAGATGTTGAAGTGATCGGAAGTCTCTCCACCAGATAGGACTTCCCCTGTCAAGTCGACATGAAAGAGCTGGATCAGCTTGACGAATTTTGCTGGGCAACCGAGCTTGCTGAGAATCACCCACAGTGCGTCCCTGTTTATTGTGTCGAAAGCCTTTGTCAGGTCTATGAAGACAATGTAGAGACTCAGGTTCTGCTCAAGGCATTTTTCCTGCATTTGCCTCACCATGAAGACCATGTCAATGGTGCTGCGGTCTGGTCGGAAGCCACATTGTGATTCAGGCAGGTTCTGCTCTGAAACAAATGACAGGAGTCTGTTGAGTATAACATGGGCAAGGATCTTTCCAGCAGTGGAGAGTAGTGAGATGCCTCTGTAGTTGTCACAGGCTGCTCGTGAGCCTTTGTTCTTGTATAGGGCTATTATGGAGGCATCTCTGAGTTCTGGGGGCACGTCTTCCTCTTCCCATATGCTGGTCAGTACTATGTGGAATGCCTGGAGCGCCTTTCCATTTAAGGCCTTGTACACCTCGGTTGGGATCCCGTCTTTACCGGGTGCCTTGCCTGCACTTATTTGTTTAATGGCTTTTTGGACTTCCTCTATTGAAGGAGGGACATCAAGTTGTTCAATGGAGCGGTTTTAGGGGATCTAGTCAAGGGCTCTTTGGTTAACTGAAGAGGGTCAGTTGAGAAGCTGACTGAAGTGTTCTTTCCACCTGTTGCTGATGCTTTTATCTTTTATGAGAGTGTCACCATCAGAGGATAGCAAGGGAGTGGTAGTGGGTTTTGATGGCCCATAGACAGTCTTGAGGGCACTGAAAAATTGTTTGTAGTTTTTCATATCAGCAAACTGCTGGATTTCTTCTGCCTTTTTTCCCCACCATCAGTCTTGCATCTTCCTGATCTCATGCTGTGCCATGGCTTGGAGAGACTTGAATCTGTACTTTTTAGGAGCAGAGTTTGGGTTATTTTGCCACTCCATAAAGGCTTTGTTCTTCTTGCTCAATAGGTCTTCAATAGCAGTGTTGTTCTCATCGAACCAGTCTGGGTGGTTGCGTTGTTTTGGGCCTAGGACTGCCTTTGATGTTTCCTTCACTGCGTCTCTGAACTGGTTCCATTTCTCGGTTGAGCTTCCAGTGAATGGTCCCTTGGCAGACAGCTTGTTGTCCAGGCAGGACTGGAATGTTTGCAAATAAGATGGATCTCTAAGATGACTCAAGTTGTAAAATGCGCAAACTGTCTGGGCACATTTTGGATGGCGAGGCGCAATGCGCATTTGAAGAGTCGCTCTAATCAATTGGTGGTCTGTACAGCATTCAGCTCCTCTCATGGCTCTGGTGATCTTTACATCCTGGATATCTCGCCGGCATACAATGATGTAGTCAATGAGATGCCACTGTTTTGATCTTGGGTGCATCCACGTTGTTTTATATTTGTTCACCATTCTGAACACAGTGTTCGTGATGGTGAGTTTGAACTCTGAGCATTTGCTGAGTAGCAGTAGGCCGTTGTTGTTCATTTTGCCCACGCCATGTTTGCCGAGCACTCCTTTCCATCTTTCATGGTCCTGGCCAACGCGGGCGTTGAAGTCTCCCAGTAGTATCAGCTTGTCATTTGTGGGCACTGAGTGCAGGACGTCACTCAGGTCAGAGTAGAACTGCTCGATGGTCTCCTCTGTGCTGGTCAGTGTTGGGGCATATGCGCTGATGATTGTGGCATACCGGTCTTTGCTGAGAGGCAAACAGATCTTCATGAGCCTCTCGCTGATGCCCACAGGCAAGTCTGCAGCTGTTTGAGCAAAGTGGTCTTGATAGCCAGGCCAACACTGTGTATTCTGTCTTCATTTGAGGCTCATTTCCAGAAGAAGGTGTATCCAGTGGTGGGTTCGCTGAGTGGTCCCTCTTCTGGTAAGCGTGTTTCGCTTAGGGCTGCGATGTCGATGTTATATCACGCCAGTTCTTTACCGATTAGAGCTGTTCTTCTCTCAGGTCTTGGGTATTCTCTCTATCAAGTAATGTTCTGATGTTCTAGGCTCCTAATAGGAGTTTCTTTGTATTTTTTCTTTGATTTCGACGGCTTAAAGGGGATGACCCACCAGCCGCGGTGTGCTGACTGGGTGTTTGTAGGGCAGGCAATGTTTGGGACACCTTTTCTAGTCCCCTCCCTTGATTAGGGTGAGCAGTGCTGTCCTAGAGAGGGCTGCTCAGTCGCCCAGGATGCTGCCGAACGTCCCTGCTGCCCACAGGGCCGAGCGACCACTGGGTGGGCCGTCTAAGTGCAGGATCGTGACTACAACTGCCAGTGGTCACCTCCACCTGTTGCGTCGTCACTCCCCCATCACTGCAGGTCTTGAATAGGGTGGACGGGGTTAGGATAGATGAGTGTGCACAAAGATACTTGTGCGTGAAAGAGATTTAAGTGGAAAAACCGATGCACTGAGGCAGTCCCACTCTCTCGGTGTTGGAAGCCTGGGTCCCGTGGCACGAAAAAAATTGTTACGTCTGGAGACTCCCTCAGCTGCATTGGATGGCCGTGTTGTCTTTGTGCTCCAACACGCCCTAAGCACTCCACAGTGCTTCCCTGCGTCGCCCTCTCAGCCGTTGAACCTTCTTATTGGTTTCTGCCATCTGTTCGGCCGAAGCAGTCTTCACATGCTGGGTGAGCAAAGCCCTGGTTCACCAGGGGTCAGCGACCCGATGGCTACCCTCACAAGGTTTGGCCGGCCTGTCGAAGCCATTGCCCGGGGTGTGGCCGCTGCTGCATACTAGCAGCTACTGGGAGCCACAAGTGAGAGCTGGGTGTCAGGTGGGGGTCAGAGGCTGGAGAGCTGCCCTAGGAGGGCATGACAAGCCCTCCATACCAGAGATACTACCCCTCCCTGAGCACCCCATATGTGTCATATGGAGGTGATAAAAGGGAGATAATGCCTCCCCCTCATTGAAGGGATTAAGTCCATATATTTATAATTATACCATCTGCAATAAATATTCCTTTTGTAAAAGATCCACCAATGTTACATGTAAAAATGAGAACAACAATCCTGCCTCACGGATTTATATTTATAAAAATGAAAAGGTATTTGGCAGAGTGCCTGGAACATAGTAGGTGCTTTATAAAAGCTTTGACTCTGACTCAAAGAACTTCCCTTTGATAGAGGGAAATAAGTATGTGCGAAGTAAATCTATACTAAAAATATTGAGAACAAATACAAATGGAGGAGAAGGATGGAGTGTTGGAAGCTGGGGAAATCAGAAAAAGGCTCAGAAAGTTGATGGTATCTGAGAGGAACTTTGACAGAAACTAGGAACTTTTTAAAAGGAAGAGGTGAGGAGGAAAATATTCCAAGCAGGAAAGAACTTATGCAAAAGTTTGTAGATAAGAGATAGACTGTCATGTTTATGGAACAGTCAGAAGACTAGTTTGGTTAGAGTTATACCATTGAATGAAGGCAAAGAATACATAATAAGGCTAGAAAGGTAGGTGAGATTCAGGCTGTAAAGCACTTAAATACTAGACAGGGGAATTCTCATTGGATCCTTTGATAAAGGGAGTGAGTAGAGTAGTCAAGCCCATTTTCTAGAAGTAATACTTCCTGTGGATTTTTGGAATTTTC
Organism: Monodelphis domestica; assembly: GCF_027887165.1. Classification (NCBI taxonomy): domain Eukaryota; kingdom Metazoa; phylum Chordata; class Mammalia; order Didelphimorphia; family Didelphidae; genus Monodelphis; species Monodelphis domestica. Next base: position 127,069,229 of record NC_077234.1, on the reverse strand, counting down.
TGTTATACATTTTCTATTATATTATTTTTTATCTATTATATCTTTCTATTATATATAGGAATATAACTTGGGATAATACTTTCCATGGTTTATTTTTAGTTCTTCTGTGATATCATTATACATTTTTCTCATGATACTTAAGAATATTGCTTTGGACAATACTTCCTATGGATTTTTGAGATCTTTTATATGTTTATACTGTGATTATTTTCTTTATTATTACCTCATCTTTTTCAACATCTTTTTAACTCTATCATGATTTTGTCCTATGAAATTTTTTCCCTTCTATGGATTTTTTTAGTTTAATGTCCTTTGGGCTCTCTTTCCATTTGGTCCTGAATTCCTCTTAGCAAAGCCAATTTTCCCCTAATTCCTTTAAATGTGTCATTTGTCCATTTAAGAATGTATTTTGGAAAAAGAAGTCACACACAATGTTCCATTTCCAATGCTTCAAGTACTTTAGCTAATTCAGTTGCTCTGAACTAGTTCTTTATATTGAATGAGAGTCTCTGCTTTGCTCCCTCCAGTGAGTTCATTATGTTTTGTGTGTATTATATATCAAGTGTCTATGTAAAAGTTGGGGAGCCTCTTACCCACTTTGAGAAAAACCTTAGACATAACTTAAGCTTGATTTAGAGATTGTTTTTTTCTGAAGAACTCAAAGTTGGGGAATGAGACAGTAGAGAATCTAATTCTTTTGGCTGGAACATTCCAGGATCGAACCGATTTCAGGTCAGTCTAGAGCCTCTGACCACGATTTCCTTTTATTTCCTCTTTCCCTGTGCCTTCCCTCTCCTGAATTCATCAAAATCCAGTTACTCTAATCTTCTCCTGTTTTCCTAGTCTCAGTCTTGCTTTGTTCACTTTCATCCTTTTGGCCATTTGGCTCTAGGTTTAAACAGTTTGACTGAACACCATCTTCTCCCCTTAAATCCTTTGCCCCCTCTGTCCAATCATAATTCAAAACTAAACCTCATCCCTGAACTATGTCTTCTCTGTCTATATTGTACTATTACATGGGACTAGAGAAAGTCATAACTGGGTCTACTACAAATTTAACTAAGTTATAATTCTTGAAAAACAATCCTGCTCGTGTTGACTCTATATCACACTTCCCACAGCATCTGTTCCAAACCTTCTTTTCTCTCTTCAAGCCACTTAAATGACTCCCTCACTCCCCACTCCCAAGAGAAACTTGGGTCACACTTAATAAAACTGAGATGAATGTGTATGGGTTACCTTTTCTTCCAAATTGTCTACCCCAAATTGCCTCACTATCATTGCCCACTCTCTCCTATTCTGCTCCACTCCCTTCACAGCTGCTGGCTACCCTCCTAGCCAATGCTTACCCATCTCCCTATTATCTTGATCCCATTCCTTCCTGTTTCTTCTAGGAATTTGTCACCTTTGAAGAACATGTCCTCTCCAGTCTTCAAACTCCCTTCATTTCCTTCATTATTGCCTCAAACACGCCCAGATCTTTTTTTTTCTTAAAAAAAAAATCTTTAATTTGTCCTGCTATCCCTTTAGCTATCACTTTCTCAATTGTTCCTTTTACTTGCCTTTGAAAAAACTCTTGATTTTTTTAACATAATAACTTCCTGATACAGACACACATATATACACACACATAGCATGATAACAAAGAAATAGTTAGAGCCAAAGTGCAGGGGCAAAAATCACTCTTCATAGCACATGCAGCATCCCTGGTCAGTAGTGCCTCACCTTTCTAATGTTTTATCATCTCATATCTGGTAGTAAATTTGACTGTTGCATTTTATACAAGTCCAATCACCCTGTTAGTGTTGTCTTCTTTTATATTATTGTAGCTCATTTGCCTCTTTTTCTATTCTGGATGCTTAGTACAGTGCCTGGCATACAGTCAGCTGTTAAAAAATATTAATTGATTGATAGTTCTTCTCATATAGCAAAGAATTGTAAAGTGAGGGGATGCCATCAATTGAGGAATGTTTCAACAATTTGGCAGATGACTAGAAAAGAATACTATTGTGCTATAAGAAATAATGAGCAGGAGGACTTCCTAAAAACCTGAGAAGACTTACATGAACTGATGCAGACTGAGTAGAACCAGAAGAACAATATACACATTAACAACTATACTGCACAATGAACAACCGTCAATGACTTAGCTATTCTCAGCAATACAATGATCCGAGACATTCCCAAAGGACTAATGATGAAAAATGCTATCCACTTCCAGAGAAAGAACTAATGGCATCTGAATGCATATCAAAGCTTAACTTTTTTCCTTTTTTCCTTCATATTTATTGTTTTAGACCTTTATATTCTATCTTAGAATTAATACTGTGTAGTGATTCCAAGAGTTGGTAAGGGCTAGGCAATGGGGATTAAATGATTTGCTCAGGGTCACCCAGCTAGGAAGTATCTGAATTCAGATTTGAACCCAGGACCTCCTATCTCTGAGCCTGCCTCTTAATTCACTGAGACACCTAGCTGACCCTTATTTTTTTCATTTAAAAAAATGCATGTGTCTTCTTCCATAGCATGATGAATAGGAAATGTGTTTTTATAATGACACATGCACAACCAATATCAAATTGCTTACTTTCTCAGGAAGGAAGGCGGACAATTTAGAATTCAAAATGTTTGAAAAGGGATCCAAAAAAATGTTCTTGTATGTAATTTATAAAGAACGAAACATTACTGAAGGAAGGGGGAAAGCTTGGGAACCAACTTGTATAGGAGATCTTTCTTAATCTCCCCAAGTGCTAATACCCCTCTCTAAAAAATTATCTTGTATTTATTTTGTATATATTTGATACAGACTCATATATATACCTATTGTCTTCCCCTTTAAAATGTCCTTTGAGGGCAAAAAGTATGTTTTTGTCTCCAAAGGCCTAGTATGGTCATAAAAGATGCTTAAAAAATACTTGTTGATTGATTATCTACTAATGCTCTCTCTACCCATCATATCCATTAGACTTAAGCAGTGAAACTTCCCCTAATGACAGAATTCCCATTGTTCCTGATTGTTGTTTGGCAACTTGACTAGTACTCCACAGGGGCAGCTAGATGGTGCAGTGGATAGAGTGCCAGGTCTGGTATCAGGAACTCTTCCTGAGTTCAAACCTGTATTCAGAAACTCACTAGCTATATGATCTTGGTCAAGTCACTTAAATCGGTCTCACTTTCTTCATCTGTAAAATGAGCCAGAGAAGAAAGGGCAAACCACTCCAGGATCTTTCCTATGAAAAGCCCAAAGTCACAAAAAGTCAGACACAACTTAAAAACAACTCAACAACAACAACAACTCATACCTCCTATGTTCCTGATATCATTTTCTGTTTTCTGCCATTTTGGGGGACCAGAATTGTTGTCATTTCCTTTAATCCTAGACCATTTGCCTGATGCCAGTTCATGATTTGTCTCTTTGCTCAACAGTTTAGTTCTAGCATTCTTTACTTTGACCTATGTTGGACTTAGAATGACTCTGCTATAGCCACTTGGATTGAATTATCTAAGCCCCTTCTCTTGCAATTGATTGTCATTGTCTTCCATTAAAGGGACTTTCCCATTCCTCACACAAAAACTCTATCTCTGTGGCTTTTTCAGAACACAACCTAAAATTTTCCCCTGTAGCCATCCTTCCCAAACTAATATCATCTAGCCCAAGACACTGGAGTTGTCCATGCTTATAACCTTTTGGGGATAACTGAATGAGGAGGGGACGATGTGGACCTAGTCTGTGACCACACTAGTATACCAGCATGGAGCATGGCTAGGGATTGCAGGAAGCTAACAATAAAAGGACCAATGCTTGGGAGAGGCACATTGAATCTTACAATTAATCAGCTCCTTGGCACCTAACTTCCTAATCTTTTGGCCTGAATCTTTAACCAGCCAGGAACCAATTTCCTGCTTTCTTCTCAAAACATTGGAATTTAGCATTCCAAATAAGCCCTTGTTCCATCCTGAGACCTAGCTTTGTGGCCTATCTTGCTTTGATCCTGATTCAGGTCTGCACTGCACTCCAGGATGGTTAAGTCCCTTTCTAGCCTAGGTGGTTGCCACCTAGACAGAGTAAATCAGAATTATATGACTCCTTCAAACAGATTCCAGTACATCTGATTATGGTAGTACTATTTGCCTGTTTTAAGTCCCCCCACCCCCGGCAGGAGCTCCAAAGGGCTGTGGGGCTGTCACAAGAGTTGGCAGAGTCCTCTAAAGAACTGGCTGCCATATACAGCACATTTGCTATTCTGCAGGAAGCAAACTGTGAGCCTAGCCAGCAATTTAAGACACCAGATCTAGGGAAACCCTGACTAAGCACATCAAGGATTTCCCAGGCCCAAAACAAGCTATTCATGGACCACCAGGACTTCACCACAGCCTCTGCCAAGGTGGCCTTCCTGGTGTCATCAATCAATAATAAATAATATATTAAATGCCTACTATATATCAGAAACTGGGGATACAAAACCAAAATAGTCCCTGCCTTCAAGCAGCTTATATTTTATTAGGGGAAACCATATAGACAAAATATGCAAAAGTAGTTAGGAAAATCAGAAAAGGCCTTGGAGAGGGTGAAATAGTATTTGAATGGAGATTTGAAAGTTATATGGTTAGGAATTCTAGAGGTGGAGGTCAGTCAGAAAAGAAGCTAGTCATTGTGCTGACTGCTTGAGAAAAGAATACCTTGCAGAGGGAGTAGGAGAAAAAGGAAGGGCACAGATTATAAAAACTCAGAAACCTAAAATAGAATTGCCTCCTATGTGAGAAAATACTGTGTACGCTAATTTGGCCATACTGTAGAATGCATGGAAGTAAATAATGAAAAAGTCTAGAAACATAGTCTGGGGACAGACAGAAAAAGGTTCAGTGGTAGACGAGTTTACATTTTATCTCAAAGAAGGAACGAAACTGTTGAAAACTCCTTAAGTAGAGAGAAGAGATAAGGTCAGATTTGTGCTTCAGGAATATCACCTTGGCACTTCTGTGGATGACATGCTTGAGTGGGGAGAGATTTGAAGCAGTTAGATTAATTAAGAGACTGCCTCCTCAATAGGAGAAGTGATGAGGGCTTGACCTAGAGAGGAGTCTAGATGAGTGGAAAGGAGATGGCTACAGGAGACATTGTAGAGGTAGAATTAAAAAGACTTGGCAACTGACTGGACAGAGAAGGTAAGAGACTATAAAGAGTCACAGATGTCTCTGGCTGAGGCTATGAAACTTGGCAACTAGAAAGAAAATGGCAGCCTCAATAGAAATTAGGAAGTTAGGAAGAAGGATGTCACCACTTGACAGATAGATAATAGGTTCAGGAGGCAAAAATGTTCTGGGCAAGGACAATATAGGAATCTATCTCACTTGACTATACATATTTCTTATAAGGATTTGGGTTTTATTTTAAATTTGGGGAGGAGAATAAAAAAATAAGTGATTATTAAATGAAAAAATAAATTAAAATGGGATGGAGAGGAAAAAGGAATGGTTTTTGAGGGAAAGATGATGACTTCTTTCTCAAGCATGTTGAGTTTGACATGCCTATGGGATATTTAGTTCAAAATGTCCAAAAAACACTAAGTATCCTCCTTGGAAAACCTGCCCTTTACCACAGAAAATGATCCTTTATTAGACAAATTGGATAACATTCCTTCAGGAGCTGAAAAAAGATTCTCAATAACCATTTTAGAGCTGGTTGAGCAGCAGTACTATTGCAAGGGATAGAAACTTGGCCTCAGAATCAGGAAGACTTAGATTCAAATCCTGCCTCTGATAGATAGTGGCTGTGTGCCCAGGTCACAGAACTCCTTAGAGAGGCAACACTCTAAACTGATAAGTTGCACTGGAGTTATAGACTGGCATTGGTTGAGAAAGTTATTTAAGGAGGAGGTCTCTACACCAAGTGGAGAGGACAAATACTTTAAAGCTGAGATTACTACCCAGCAGATTCTCTGGCTCCAACAGGATTGAGACACAGCATCAGGTTTTTCCAGTGCTAGAGTCAAGATTTGGCATGAAATATCCCTCCTCCAGTGAATCAATTCTTGGAAGACTTAACCACATTTATCTACAGTGAATTACCCCAAGGGGACATGGTTCTTAATCTGCCATGCTTATCTAGCAATATGCACACAAGCCCCATCTTTGGTCCTGATCAAAATAATGTCAAACCCTCCAACACTCTTCCAATAACCTGCTGGAATAGATTAAAGAACTCAAGAGAACCAGTGTCAGTAAGGAATTACTACACCTCGCTCACCCCTGCCACTTTGACACAAAGTTCCATTCGAGTAAAGGAACCCTCACAGACCTATTTGTCACTAGTCGTGCCCAACAAACTTTCCTAGAATGACTGCTCCACACACCTCAGGCTCAAGTTTGAGCTACCAGTAATCCTAAATTATAGCTCTCAGCTTTGGTAGTCTCAAGGACCCCTGGGAATGCCATGGATTTGGCTCCAGTTTCCTCATCTGTAAACAACAACAAAAAAAGAAATTAGATTGAGTGACTATAACAGCCCCTTCCAGTTCTAACCCTATAATCTATGATCCTGTGTTCTCTGATTACTCCCCTACTCTTCACCAATTCTCCCACCCACCAGGCTGATATCACAATTCTGAATTCTATTATCCTTAGTGCTCCAAATAAAGATTGCACTTGTCAGAGCATATTACTCCCCAAACAATGGACAGACTGCAAGAATCAAATATTGGAAATGACAGGGAATTTTTTAAATGTATAAAAATGTAGAGAAGGTTTATTATTAAAATGCTTATTTAAGAACATTGTCATGTACGTGATTGATAGACTAGGACAATGGCTATGTCTATAACACATCAAATTACCAGAGTTCTTGTTTTGTTGAAATGATTTATCAATTCAAAGAATTTCTGAAAACCTCATGTAGACTTGTTTTGTCCCATTGACTTCCTTGGGGGGAAAAAAGCAAATATTCCATTTTTTTCAATGAGTACTCCTCAACCAGAACAGATCTCTCTGCCTTATGAAATAGTCTTGAGAGGTTGCTTTGTCCAAAAAATTAATCATACTAAAGTCAACCTGGAGATGAACCTCCTCTGACTTGCTATGCTATATCTAAGCTGAGCTGTCAGATGATAAACTCTCCATCACTGGGCCCCTATTGTAGTTGAAGCTTTTATAGCTTTGAAGGACCTGCCAGAGCTTGCATTCTGCTAGGATAGCTTTTAAGAAGCCAAGGTTGCTTCCATAATATGAGGGTGTGTCAAAATAGGTACAGTAGAGTCTTATTTCCTATAGGAAAATATTCCTGAAATTTTCTTGTCCTATTTAACATGGGAAAATTATAGACCTGAAAATCCTCTTGTAGATTCATAATCCTCTGATTGGCCAGTTCCTCCCAGAGTCTCCATTTTAAGGAAAAGGCTCAAGTCTACCATGTTCACCACTTTATTCCTCTCTAGGTTCCATTCCTGATTCTCTACCTACCATGCTCCCATGAGAATACTTTCTCCCTCTGCCTCCCTCCATCCACTTTTTTGGCTTCCTTTTAATGTGTCTTCCTTAGTATTTAAGGTCCTTAAGGATAAAGATTGTCTTTTTACTTACATATGTATTCTCTGTGCTTAGTGCTCAATAAATACTTGTTCACTTAATGTTACTTGACTCACGAGATAAAATTAATCTATCACTTCATAGAATGACATACATATACAAAATTCTCCTAAATCTCACCTATTCTTCATTCAAAATGTCTCTCATACTAGAATTCCAGCAAGATAATACAGTAACTGTTTGTGCCAAAGTCCAACTTACCTTTACTTCTACAAAAAAGTGTCAACTATACCAACTAGATTAAAAAGGATGAAAATAAATAAATCTCTTATGAAATACTTCTTAGGAAAATGAGCAGAAAGACTGTAGAAATTCATAAATAGGGGATAGCTGGGTAGCTCAGTGGATTGAAAGCCAGGCTCAGAGTCGGGAGGTCTTGGATTCAAATATGGCCTCAGATACTTCCCAGCTGTGTGACTCTGGACAAGTCACTTGACCCCCATTGCCTAGCCCTTACCACTCTTCTGCCTTGGAGCCAATAATACACAGTGTTGCCAATACACAGAAAGTAAGGGTTTTAAAAAAAGAAATGAATAAATAACCAAAAAAAGGTCTTATTTCAATAAAAAAAAAAGATCAGTCTCCAGGAGGAAAGAATATTTGTCATAGCAACTGTGCCCCTAAGAAGAAAGAGAAAATACCACCAGAGTGATTTATAAGCACAGAAAGAGATATGAAGAAAAATCTTTCATGTATTAGATTTGAAATAAGATTGCTAAAGGAAGAATTCAAAACAAAAATGAGACTTAGAAAATGTAATGAAAAATCTCATAAATGCAGGAGAACCCTAATTTAGGTAGAATTTTTAAAATAGCAACAGATTAACAAAAAACTGACTATATATGTATATATGTGATGTGTGATTTTTAAATTTCCTCCATCTTGCTTGGTATAGCACCCAGGAATGTGCACACCCACACTACACGGGCATGTGCTAGCTAATGACAAATCAGAAAACACTAACTGCCCCCCTGGGCTGTCCTAAGCCAAGCTTGAGCCACCATTGGCATATGTGAGACACAGGAAGTGAGGTAGAGAACAGCCTCTGGAGTTCTCGTCACTTTCTATGGAGAGAGCTAGATGCCAGTTCAATCCTGGAGCTCGAGCTTTCCTTCAGATCGGTCATGTGAGTGATAAGGACTGACTCCCTTCTCTGCCTTGGCTCTTCAAGGCCTTAGACTCCTGCTTTGGCTCAGCCTGAGCCAGAGCGGTTTGAGTTAAACTCCTTTCCTTCTTCTCTCTCTCTCTCTCTCTCTCTCTCTCTCTCTCTCTCTCTCTCTCTCTCTCTCTCTCCCTCTCTTAATGTCTTCCTCCTGTTGTAATTAAATCACCATAAAACTCCATTCTGACTTGAGTGTTTCATTTAGGATTTTATAAATAAAATCCTTGGTGACCAATAATTATTATATTCAGTCTCAACCCCTAAATTTAACCATAACAGTTGGCAAAATTGGAAGAAGACTCAAAGAAAGCAGAGGCAACAAGCCCAGATAAGCTACCAAAACTCATTATATGAAGGAAACAGTATCTTCTTGATGTTCCCAACCCATCCCAAACCAGGGAAGGAAAAGAAGAAAAAGAGAACAACAGGCTAATATCACTAATGAATTTTGATGCAAAAAAAAAAAATTCAAGTATTGATAGAATACAAAATATTGTAAATAAATGATTCATTGTAAGCAAGTTGGCCTTATAGCAGGAGTTCAGTGATGATTTGACATTGAAGAAATTAGGGATGATTCAATCCTAAAATATAATTATCATAATAGGTCATATATTAATAAGAAAAAAAGGCAGCACTGCATTATAGATAGCTTAAGAATCAGGAATAGTTCAGGTCCCACTTCTGATACATACTGGCCATATAAACATAGGTAAATCACTGAACTTCTCAACCAACACATAAATATTATAAGTTAAATCAATCAAGAAATATTTATTAATATTGTTTTATTAATTATATTTATAGACAATATAGAATATTAATAAGTATATTATATGTTTGTATAATGTATGTTTATATATTATATATAAAACATATTTATATATAATAAATAATATTAATAAGTACTTACTATGTGCTGGATATTGGGCTAAGTGCTAAGTTGGAAAACATTTGCTGATTTGCAATGGTAGAGGAAGTTCTCTTACCAAGAGGTATTTTTTTGTACCAAGGAAATCACAAGTCAAAACAATAATAACAAGAATTAAAACCACACAATTATGACAATAGATACAGGGAAATCCTGTGATTAAAATATAGTACTCGTTTATATTATCAAACACTAAAAAAGGAATAAAAAGACTTTTTCATAATGTGATCAAAAGCATGATTCTAAAACTTAAAGCTAGCATTATTTATAATAAACACTAGAAGTTTTCCCAATAAGATCAGAAATAGGACAAGGATGCCCAAAGAGGCCCAAGAACAAAAAAGAATTGGGAAGAATACTTTTTATTCACCCAGAATTTCTGGGAATATTGGTTAGCTTTTAGCATATATCTTATATTTTATATTTTAGCATATATTTAGCATATACTGTGTATATAGATATATACTGTCTGTATATATGTGTATATGTGATATATGTGCATATACAGACATATATAAATTATATATTAAAAAGTCATACCACTTAAAAAGTTATGAGAATGGAAGATTACATTTCTCACAACTGTGAATAGGAATGTTTATAGCCAGCCACACAATAAAGATTATAAAATTCAAATTAAACTGCTTTGGTTATGTAAAATTTTTTTAAATTTCACAGAAATACAATACAACTAAAGGAGGAAAAGGTATGATCTTTTTTAAAAATTGCATAAAACAGTTCAGATAAAAATCTGATATCCAAAATCTATAGAATTTATACAAACACATAAGAGCAAAAAGCACTCCCAAACAGTTAAATGGTCAAAGGATCTGAAGAAACTTCTTTAGAAAAGAAATGCAAGCTTTCAACAATCATCTCTAAAAGTGCTCAAAATCACTAATAATCAGAGAATGCAAATTAAAGCAGCTCTGAAGTATCAATTCACATCTATCCAGATGACAAAGATAGTAACCAATGAAATAATTCATTGTTGGTGGAGATGCAGAAAAACATGTGAACTAATTCACCACTGGTGGACCTGTGAAATGACCCCTCTGTTTTGGAAAATAATTTGGAATTATACATGAAAAATCACAAAATTGGTCATACTGTTTGACTAAACTCTACTATTGCTTTAATATCTCAATGATTTTGTTGACAACAAGATCTCTCTGTAATAAAAGAAACATTCCTATTTGTAATAATCAAAACTTGGAAACAATATGTTCCTAATGAGTGGGGAAATAAATGAATGGTTGAACAAGTTATGGTACAGAAAGTAATGGAGTATTACTACAACATAAAGCATCAGGAATATGAAGACTTCAAAGAAATACAGGGCAATGTGCATGAAATGTTACAAGGTAACAGAAAAACAGAAGAAAAACCAATGTACACAATAACCATAGTTACATACATGAAAACAACTATAAATACCAATAAAATTCAGACCAAAAACAAGGAATGTCAGTACTAATTTATAAAGCATCGATTATACCCTTTCTTTTAACAAAGGAAAAAGATAACTAAAGTTGTCAAATTCCTGTGCTATTAGTAGCAATCATTTTTCTTTTTAAATGTTGTTTTACTAAACTGTTTTTTGGAATTAACTGTTATGGAGAAAGCAGTTGTGAGTATGCTAGTTTTATCTTATTCATTGAAATTCTATAAATAAGTATAAAATAAAATATAAATTATAAATATATTTAAATATATAATGTAACACATTATATATTTAAATATATTATATATAATATATAAATGTTATATATTTTTTTAATCTTTTTAAAATTGCTGTTCAGATCCATCCTTTCTTCTCCATTTATGTTGCCCCATGACTGGGGTAGGCATTTAATACTTTTGCTATTTGGACTACTCCAATACCTGTTATCCCCTAAGTGCTCTACCCCTTCCAAAAGCATCCTGTGAACTACTTGAGGCAGCTAGTGCCTTAATGGATAGACCATTGGGCCTGGAGTAAGAAAGACCCAAGTTCAAATATTAGCTTTGGTTCCCTAAGCAAGTCACTTGGGTATTCTGTGACTCAGTTTCCTCAACTATAAAATAGGAATGATTATAATAGAGCCTACCTTGCATTGTTGGAAAGATCAAATAAGATAATAATTGTGAAGTGCTTAGCACAGTGCCTGGCTCATAGTAAGTGCTATATAAATGTTAGTAATCATTATCATCCTTACTATTACTGCCAGACATCTTAAAATACTGATTTTATCATCTTACTCATAGCTCTGAAACTTTAAATAGCTTCTTATTTGCTTCTATATTTAAGCAAAAGTTCTTTGCCCAGCTACCCAAGTCCTATGCTGTCTTGGTCACACTCCACCTATTCAACTATATCTCCCAGTCCCAACTCTACCAGAAAGAGCAATAATGTAAAGAAATTGCTACTTACTCTCTGTGTGACTTTGGGTTACTCACATGCCCTAACTAGGTCTCAGAATCTACATCTATAAAATGAGGGAGTTTAATTGAATAAAGATTAAAGTCACGTTTTTTTGAAAATACCATTTAGCTTTTTAATATATGGCGTAAGAGAATAGGTAACATAATGACATAATACATATGATTTATTATAAATATTAACATATTATAACAAATATGCTTATCCAAGAGAAACAAACTTTCATTAGTTATATACAAAAATCTATGTCTCTTTTTTCTGCCTCCTTTCTATGCCTCCCCTTTCCCCAAGAAGGCAGGTAATACAATATATTACCAGATTACACATATTTTCCTATTTGTCATATCGTGAAATGAGACACATATTACCCTAGAGAAAAATTCATTAAGGAAATAAAGAGAAGAACAGTATTTTTCTACATGCACTTGGATTGTGTCTGTTCCTTCTATGGCACTCCTTTTTTGTCACGAGCTCCTTGGAATTGTCCCGGATCCTTGCCTTGTTGATAATAGTTAAGTCATTCACACATTCACCATCATACATTATTGTCATTGCTATGTACAATGTTCTCCTGGTTCTGCTCACTTTACTTTGTATCACTTCATATAAGTCTTTCCAGGTTGTGTGTGTGTGTGTGTGTGTGTGTGTGTGTGATCATCTTGTTTGTCATTTCTTATGGCACCATAGTATTCCATTATGATCATATATCACAACTTGTTCAACCATTCCCCAATTTTTGGAATTAAACTCCGCCATTCTACTCCAGTCATTTTGGTCTGTTTCTTGGACAAACTTTCTGCCTGTTTGGCTTTGATTATGTTACTCGCCAGGCCTAAACCATTTACTTTCCTTTCAGAAAGTAGCTATCCATGTTATCCATCCTTTAAGTCTCACACCAACAATAAGGGCTTCAACTAATACCTACCAACCTGGATGTTTCTTTTTGGGGAACTTAATTTGTTCCACCTAATTTAATGTTTGATTATGTATCTGTAATAGTAGCTTTAAATTCACTAAGTGGGTTCTATGTGTCAGTTTCTTCCCTACTATACCATGATAAAAGTTTTTCCTGTATCCTACTGCACATGTTAGACATTCCATAAATATGTGCTGGTACATTGCTTGAAGGTCAATCTGACCAGAAAGCCCTTAAGAACAATCATTAAAATGTTCCTATAATTGGTCCAAGTAGCCAAAAGAATTTTAATGCAGTCATCTTTGTTCTATTTGTGCCAGTAACAAACTTACTTTGTCATATATATATATATTTTTTTTTCTCTTGAAAGAACTTCAGAATAGATAAGACAGGGTCACAGAGCCCTCTAAATAAGGAGTTTGTAAACTTTTTCTGTCACAGACCCTGTTGGAGGTCTTGTGAAGCCTATAGCCACCTTCTCAGAATATTTCTAAAGAATTATAGGAACTGCTAAATTTCAGCACGATGTAAGTGAAAATAACATTGAGATTTTTCCTCCCATCCAAGTTCATGGATTTCCTAAAATCTACTCTTCTAAATTAACATTTCTGTGTCTGGGTACATATTCACGGGTGCACTTTTTTTTAATTCCATATTCTTATAGTTCTATTACTTGATTATTAGTTTTTTAAGAAATTTGCCAACTAGCATCCAGGCTTAATTATAATACCAGAATTCACCTCAAGGATAAAGAGGGTCTAGAAAAATTATTCTTCTGCCTTAAGAAGGTTATGCAATTGATGGAAGGAGTCGATGGGAGATTTAATTATTCTCCAAAAGAAAAGGGGGGAAAAAAACAGACCACTTCTTACAAGCTATTTCTTACATGAGGAGACAACCATGACATGTAACAATCTACTGTGAAGTATTAAATTACTTTGAGATCCTTGGATGAAAGGACCTGAAAGTACTCTCAGGACTATTATTATTGTCATAAATAATAATGCTTCATATTTTATCAAAGGAACTCAAAGTAGTTTGCAAACACTAACTCATTAATCCTCACAAAATCCCTGTGAAGTAGGTAGAAGGAAGATATTATTAGCCCCTTTATGGAGGTGAAGAGACTGAGGCACATTCAAATCCAATGACTTGCCCAAGGTCACACAGAAAAGTTAGTCAAAGATCTGGAAATAGAATCAAGGTCTCCTGATGCTGTTTTCCCATTAAATGCCATTGCTTTTCATGGTATGTAAAGGATATTATAAAAATAAACCACAGGGGACTTTAAAAGAAAACATCCAAGCACCTCAGTGATATGTCATGTAATAAAAAAGATGTGGTAAAGCCAGTTTACAGATAATAATTGTGAGCGGAGTATTTTGATAAAGGCAACTTTTTTTTTAATCAAAACTTTCCAAAGGAACTAGTGACTCTTGAAGGAATTTGATATTTAATCACTGCTGTTCTAATGGTTTAAAACAAAGAGGTATAATCCACCAAGTTTAAAACAGAAACTAGTTGAACAAGTTCTATACCTCATTTTTTGAACTTTATTTCCTTATTTTTCAATGATCACAAGAACATTTTAAACTTTTGTCCATGTGATGCTTCTGTCACGTGGCTAACAACGTTAGCTCTCCAAAAAAACAAGTCTTCTGTCAGATTTAAGGGAGTGAAATTTTACCATTGATGTAGTTTAAAAGAATGACAGAGGGTCATGGATGTGGAATTAAAGAGATCTTTGAGATTATGCATTCCTATTCTAATCATCTTATAAATGAAAAGACAAAGGCTCAGAGACTTGCCCAATGTCACACAAATAGAAAACAGCAGACTAGAAATTTGAACACAAGTCCTATGACAGCAAACCAGGGACCACCATGTATCCATTTATTCCAGAAGTGCTAAATATATCTATTGAGAATAGGATCCTTATTTGGGATGACTGACTTAATAGACAACTCTATTTTAACAATGTTACATCATTACAGTGTTACATTTAACAATGTTACATCTCTTCTTTGCAAATATATTGAGTGCTCTCTGTTTGATGGACACCAGAAAAAAGTTGGTAACATACTCCATTGGACAATGGGTCAACAAATGGAAGTAATACTATAAAGAATTTTTTAAATATTCTTTTTAAATTCTGAATTTAGTAAACAGTCCCCCTCCATTCTATATATAAAGTAGAAGAGAAAAGTAGGTTATATGAAAA